>NC_133660.1:35942010-36242010 GCF_037893015.1 Macrotis lagotis
GCCTCCTAGCTGCCCCCTAATTCCCTACATTTTCAAAAAACTTTCTTTTAAAAAATTAAAGCCTTTTGTTTTTATAATATATTTATTTCTGGAAATATTGTCTTTCCGCACTCTTGTAGCAAAGACTTCAAAAAAGAGGGAATCCCCCCCACAAAACCAATGACTATATCTTTTATCAAATCATCTCATTTTACAAAGGGGAAGACAGGTTCATTGAGATTAAGGGATTTGCCTGAAGCTATCAGGTAGCCAATGGAAAAGCAAAGATCTGAACCAAAGTACATGGATCCCCACATGAAGCACTCTTTCCACAATATTTATATTGCCTCTAGGCAAGAAAATCCCTTGTGAATTTGGAGACTAACACTTTTCAATGGAGGAATGAATGCCTTAGAATCACACCAACAGCTGAAAGAGATTCTGGGAACTGTCTAGTCCCCAAAATGTATTAGGGGACCTCTGAGAGACCCTTAGATCCTTCCAGAGAGTCCACAATACTTATTTTTATAAAAATAACTTGGGGGCAGCTAGGTAGTGCAGCAGATAGAATACTGGCCCTGGAGTCAGGAGGACCTGAGTTCAAATGTGACCTCAGACACTTAATAATAACCTAGTTGTGGGACCTTAGGCAAGTCACGTATGCCTTGGAAAAAAAAAAATACTTGGGTGTTTTCATTTCTAATGAGTTAAATATAGACATAATAAAAGAAAAATTCATTGTGTATGGGAGGAGGTAGAGATTCCTAATAATTTTTTTTAGGGTTTTTTTTTTTTGCAAGTTTGTCCAGGGCCACACAGCTAGGTAATTTTTAAGTGTCTGAGGGTCCTCCTGACTCCAGGGCCGGGTGCTCTATCCACTGTCACCTAGCCACCCCCACCCCCACAATAATTTTTAAGAGTGTAAAAGGGGTCCTGAGACCAAAAAACATGAGACCCATTAGTCTAATCCAATGCTCCCTATAACAAACGACCAGCCCATTTCTCTCTGAACACCTTTAATTCACCGACTCAGTAATAAACCCACCTCACCATTTAGGGTGATTTTTAAGGGTGCTTTAATCTAAAATTATAGGGCAATTCTGGCTTCAGAAATGACAAGGAATCGTTTTCATCGTTTCAAAAGTCATAGAATCAATAGTACAATCATAGAACGGACCTTAGGGAGCAACAGGTCCAAGGCTACCCTGCATTTTCCATTAAGGAAACCGAGGCACAAAGAGCTAAGGCACTTGTCCAGGTTCTCAAGTCCGAGTCGCAGCATCAGAGTTTTCAGGGTGGAGGGGCGTCGAAGACCGTGACATCCACGTTACAGGTGAGGACGTCGAGGTACAAGCCTAACTCTAGCCCTTCCCTCTCCCGTTCGCAGCTAATCCGGATCGAAGGCCAGCTCTCCCTTCCCCCAGGCCCCGGCTCCTGGACCACCCGCACCCCGCAAATCCGGCGGGACCCCCTCAGGGGACAGAAGAGGAGAGTGGCGCCCGGAGACCTCGGGGCGCACGGGCCGGGCTTCGCGGCGACGCAGCGCCCCCCTCCTTCTCTCCAAGCCCCTGGCCTCCTCCCGACGCGGGCGCTGGCTCGGTCCGTGCCCGGGTTTGGGGCGCAGCTTTGGTCTGGGACCGGCCTCGCGGCCCCGCCCTCCCGAGCAGCTCCGGTGACGTCAGGGCCCAGCCCCGCTCGCTCCGGGCCGGCTCCCCCACGCCGGGGCCTTATAAAGCTGCGGGCGCGGCCGCGGCTCGGGACTGTGCGCCCCGCGGCTCGGGACTGTGCGCCCCTGGAAGCGCCGCCGCCGACACCGCCGCCGGCCCCGACGTGCGCCCGGCCTCGGCCGCCCCGACCCTGCGGGCCCCCCACACCGTGCCAACCCGCGAGAGCCAATGAGAGCGCCGCCGCCGCCGCCGCCGCCCGTCCTCCTGGCCCTCCTGCTGCTCAGCGCAGGTGAGTCTGCGGCCTCCGTCCCGCCGGCCGCCCCGCGCCCCAAGTCCCGCGCCCCGCGCCCCGCGCCCCGCGCCCCGCGCCCCGCAGCCGGGGACAGCCCGGCTCCCTCCCTCAGGAGAGCCGCGGACGGACCAGCACGAGGGACAGCGCTCCCCTGGCATGCACGCCTAGACCCGGGAGGCGGGGGCTGCGCCGCTGCAGGGGCACCGGGGTCTGGTGCCCACCAGCCGGGCTCTGGGGGAGCTGCTGGCCCCAGCTAGCTTGTCATCATTGTATTATACTACATCACATCATATGGTATGACATGACATGATAGGTTGCTTGTTATGTGTTATAGTATATCGCATTATATCTTACCATAGTATAGCATAGCACAGCATATTATGTTATGTTATGTCATATATCATACCATACCATATCATACCATATCATGTGCCATGTATCATGACATGCCATATTATGTTGTGTTATATTATACTATGTAATTATATTTATCATATTTATATCTCATGTTATATATTATATCTTTATTATATTATGTTGTTTATGTGATGGTATGCTATATTATATCGTATCATATTATACCATACCATATCATATCATGTTATGTTATATCATGTTATATCATATATCCTATGATACCATGTCACATTATATCATATATTATATCATGCCATATCATAACATGTCAGGTTATATTGTACTATGTAATTATATTCCTATCTTATACTATTATATATTATTATATTAATTGTTCTATATTACATTATATTATGTTGTTTGTTACGATATGTTACATTATATCACATTATATCATGTCATATTATACCATACCATTCCATGCCATACCATAATTATGTTGTTATGTTATATCATGTTATATCATCATATTATATCACACTATATCATGTGACATAATATATTATGTTGTTATATTAAAATTATATATTATATCAAACCATATCATGTTATATCATATATTATATCATGCCATATCATAGCACATCATATTATCATATCATATGCTATATCATGCTATTATATTCATATCTTATATTATATATTGATTATATTATATTACATTTTATTACAATGCATTACATTATATCATATTACATTATATCATTTGTTATGATATGTTACATTATATCATATTATACCATACCATGCCATGCCAACCATATTATGTTGTTATGTTATATTATATCATGTTATGTCATATCATATCATACTATATCATATCATATTATGTTGTTATGTTATATTATATATTATATCATATTATATCATACATATCATGTTATTTTATACTATGTAATTATATTCATATATTATATATAATAATTATATAATGATTATGTTACATTATATTATATTTTTATTAATAGTATGTCCTTAATAGATTGGCAAAGCCTATTTTGTCTGTTTTATCATTTGATCCTCACAATTATTTTGTGAAGCAGATGCTGCTATGACTCCTATTTTACACATGAGGAAACTGAGGCTTAGAGGTGATTTAGTCAGAGTTAAACAGCTAGGAAGTGTCTGAGACAGATTTTGAATTGTGTCCTTGGCTTCAAAAGCCTTCACTATCAACTATTCCAACCTATCAGCTCCGCTGTAAAATAAGAATTTAGAGTTCAATGACTTCTGAGCTCCCTCCTAATTCTATGATCCTAGACTGAATAGGAGACTATTATTGAAGGTCAGAGACTGTTCAAAATATCTCTGATAAAATCCTGTCATTACCCATTGCTGTTGGCAAGCCATGGAGCTTTTATTTCCTCGGTGAAACTAGGAGAATCTGTCTTACAAGTCAGAACCTTATAAATCCTAAAGAAAGGGAACTCAGGGTAGCTAGGTGGCACAGTGGATAGAGCCCTGGGATCAGGTTCAAATCTGACCTCAGACCTAATAATTGCCTAGTTGTGTGACCTTGGTCAAGTCATTTAACCACATCATCTTAAATAAATAATTTTTTTTTAAAAAAGGGAGCACCCTAGCTGAGAGGAAAAAAAAAACAGGATTGGGAGTATTGGAAAGCAAATAGTCATTCCCTGTTATAGAGCCATCCCTAGTTATATCTTAAGCCCACTTTCAGTATTTTCCTTATAGCTTGGAAGCATTTCCTATCGAAAAAAGAGGGGGGGAAATGTTGTCATTTCAGATGAGAGCTTTTATATATTATTATAATCTTATTCTTTTTTTATTTAAGGCAATGGGGTTAAGTGATTTGCCCAAGGTCACATAGCTAGGTAATTATTAAGTGTCTGAGACTGGATCTGAACCCAGGTCCTCCTGACTCCAGTGCCAGTGCTCTATGCACTGCGTCACCTAGCTTCCCCTTATAATCTTGTTCTTGATTAAAAAACAAAACAAATAGAAGTAGTGCTATTTAGTAGAAATTACTGTATTACAGTCCACAGTTTTATCATCTGTAAAATGGAAAGGTTGGACTGCATGATCTCCAAGGTCTCTTCCAATTAAATATGCTATGATAAGAACTCATGTTTGGATAGTGTTTTATACTTAATGGAACCCTTTCTCCCTATGAGGTAGCTAGTAGTAGTGATACTCTTGGTCCTATTTTATAGGAAAGTGGTTTATATGACACTGAGCCTTATAAGGAAACCATGGTTCAACATAGGGTTTTGATCATAGTCTGTGGAGTAATAGACCTCGGACTAGAAAATTAAGAATTGTGACTCCCAAGCCAGGGCTCTCTCCATCACAGCATGTAGCGAAAAGAAAAGCACTAATAAAAAAAATTCTTATTGTTTATCTATAAGCAAAATGTAAATGTGCTTTCATAAGTGACTCAGTTGTAGTCAATGCATGTGTTGAGACTGTTGGGTAGGAAGAGGTTCGCACCTTCTGTTCCACTTGCCGTGGCCAATTGAATAGAATCCTGATTTACTTTCTTATTCTGCTTCACAGTATGCCACTATGTTGCTGCTTTGGATGCCAATGATACGTACCCTGAGAAAAATGACATGTTTTCTGGGGACCAAAGCACAGATGGGTTCAAGCTATCTTTAGTAACTGAAGTGTTCTCAGGAAATGAATATGACTACTATGAAGAGTATGAGGAAGACCCACAACTGTCTGGATATATCTTAGATGATTCAATCAGAGGTGAGTAAAAAAAAATCAAGTGAAAGGTGGCATAGGAATATGTAAATATGCCAAGCATTCTGGTAAGGGAAACTACCCTCCAGCTTTTCTAATGGATCTGCTTCAAACACACAGCTATCTCCTTTCCTTGCTTGATATAGGAATCAGTCAGTCTATAAATAGTTCAGTGCTAAGCATCTGCTAGCTATGTGAGCCTGGGCAAGTCACTGTCAAATGTTTGCCACTGTCAAATGTATTGGGGAAGAAAATGACAAGCCATTCCAATATCTTTGCCAAGAAAAACCTAACTAGGATTAGAGAGAGTCAAACATGACTGAAAAGCAATAGAAGAAGCTCCGGGAATATAAAAAAGGCAAAAACATGATACCTGTTCTTAAGGGACTCACATTCTGATGTGAGAGAAAACATGTAAACAAATATGTGTATAAAAGATATGACAGAATGAATTCAGTCATCTCAGAAGATACTAGCAGGGGAGTTAGAGGGGACAGAGACCTTCAATGGCCACCCAGAGAAGATAGGCTTTAAACTGAGTCTTGGAGATGATGGCAGCTATTGGGCAGAGATGAGACAGGACAGCATCCCACACATGTAGGCCAGTGAGGGCAAAGGTACAATCAGGCCATGGAGTGACTCTTGGGAGGAGCAGTAAGAGGGCAGGTGTTGCTGGATCATTAAGTAGGGGGAGTGGAGTAAAATGGGAGAAGACTGGGTATCCAGGAAGGGTTTGAGTAGTAAAGGATTTTCAGTATCAAGCAGAATGTTTTCTGTTTGATCCTAAAACTGTTTTTCTTCGTCAATTGTGAAGTCCAACAGGAGTTTCTTAGAAATTAGTTCCCAGTGTGTATAGTGGCCTGATCCCTGAATGTGTAGTCAGGACAACCATATCTTGACTGTACTACTTATTATAGGCAAATCTTTCCTCTCATGTGGAAAATGAGAGACTTGAACTAGAATGTTCTCTAAGACCCCTTTCATCTTTGAATTCCATATTCATACCCATGACTTTTTGATATATATATATATATATATATATATATATATATGTATGTATTTGCTATATTGTGAAAAGCAATGTTACATTTCAGAAAGAGAAATAGATTTGGAATGGGAAGACCTGACTTTTAAGTCTCCCTCTGACATGTTGTAGCTGGGTGGCTAGATATTTCTGAGTTGAATTGCTCAGTATTAAATAAATAACAATATTTGCAGTAAACACTTCACATCATCTTTATTAGGAAAGCACAGTAAAACTCAAAAGATCTGAGGTAAATGTACACTATCTTCTTTTTTTCATTTTTCCACTTTTTCCTTGAATGTAATTATGTTGGCAATGCAGTGAACAGACCCTAAAGGATGTTGATAATGGGTCTGGAGAAAATAAGCTTTAGAATTTCCAGAAAAATATTAAATTGTTACAACATCTATAGGTACAGGAGATTTTAACTCAATATTGAGTTTAAAAATTTAGTCTTGTAAATAGTTTAGTGAAAAAACAAAACTGCCTTTCATATATGTACTTATATCTAGATTGATATATAGAGAAAATTACAAATTTCTATAATTGCATTTTACCTCTAGTAGAAAACAAAATCAAAGAGTTACAATGCTGGGGCGGCTAGGTGGCGTAGTGGATGAAGCACTGGCCTTGGAGTAAGGAGTACCTGGGTTCAAATCCAGTCTCACACACTTAATAATTACCTAGCTGTGTGGCCTTGGACAAGCCACTTAACCCCATGTGCCTTGCAAAAATCTAAAAAAAAAAAGAGATACAATGCTACCCAAATCATTTTCACATTCTCTGAGAAAATGGGGAATTGTTTCTTCTCTGAGAAAATAGGGAATTGGATCTTCAATTTCAATTTTTAAAAAGAAGATTCAGTAACTTTTAAAAAGTACCTTTAGCTAAAATCTATTTGAAGCCTAAACCTGTCTAGCAAAAGTTCATCTACTCCTTCTTGAATGGCTCCTGAGCACAGTAGACTATGTCATTACAATTCTCCATGATATTCTAACATTTCCCCATGAGTAAACCCTAATACTCTATTGTTGTCCCCATGACTTCGATTTGGTACCTAACACTTTGACAGAGGTTAGTGTCTGAGATAGAAAAAAATATGTCAAAGGTATGTAGTGGGGACTCTATTCCTTCTATCCCATTCTTAACCATGTTTTTGTAAGTTGGTAGGGTTAGAAGGGTGGGCAAATATAAAGAAGGGGATAGGAATGTCTATTATAAAGGGTCAGAATGTGTTTTAAATTTATATTAAATTTGATTTAGAAGAAATCATTTCTGAGTATCAATATAATATAATCTGCCTTCATATATGACAAGTTTCTGACATCTTAACTGCCTAGGTTAAATAAATGTAAGCAGGGGGAAAAGAGTCATTTTTAAAAATCCAGTTTATTATGACATAGAAGTGTTTTTTAACATTTAAAGTATGATCTATTCATTTTTCTGAACATCTCTGAAAAGCTCAAGTTGAATGTCCATGGGGTTAACCATCTATTAAAACATTTCAGTAACTCATAAATTGTTTATGAGCTGGCTCTTTTCTTTCATCTGTTTGTGTGTGTGTGTGTGTGTGTGTGTGTGAGAGAGAGAGAGAGAGAGAGAGAGAGAGAGAGAGAGAGAGAGAGAGAGAGAGAGATAAAGCAATGTTCACTGATTCTGAGTTCTTAATTAATGTGCTAGGCCCTGATCTATGTACCTAACTATCCACTGATCTAAAGTAAGAAACGTTAAGGTTAAACTCATAGCTTTATTTTTTCTGTTAGGATATAGCCAACATGTCAATTGATCATTTCCTTAAGTATAGACTTTCTTCAATTTCCTTGGAATGAGTTCCAGCATAACTTGATCTAATATCTTGTATGCCATGGGCCCTTGGTGAAAATTAAGTATAGGTGTGTGGATGTTAGTATTATTGTTGCTATTCATTGTTCCCATATGATTGACTAATTGCTTTTGCAACTAATTTATATTATTTCTCCCTTCTCCCATCCTACCCTACTCCCAATCATCCGATTTTTTATATTTGCCTTATCAGTAAAGCCACATGATGGCAAGCAGGAAACTCCCAATCATGATATGTTAACCTCAAGGAACTTACATTCTAGTGGGGGAAGGCAAAACATGAAAAGGAGGTGAAAACTGTGGGGGAGTACAGACATGAAGACATGGGATGGCAAAATCTAGAGGGTCATATACCAGGGCACAATGACGTTTATGATGAAGTTGGAAAAAGTAATGGGAAGAAATTTTAATACAAAGTTAATGAATAGCTTAATTAGATATGTGGAAAAGTGAAATTCATTGAAGGTTTGAATTATTTACATTGTTGAAATTTCTCTCATATTATTTTTTAATAAAATCATAACTTTTGACAAGTGACAAAATTCATTACTCTGGGTTTCATCATTTGTTAGTATGTACTAGTAAGAAAATTGACTATAAATAATCCAGTAAACCTGTTAGTTATACCAGAGCAATTTAGTCCAGATTCTGATAGACAAGTTCTATTACAAAAGTCCAATTTTATTCTCTGGTGGTTCACTTAATTCTAATTTTTCTTCATTCTAATTCTCATGAAGTAGAAATATATAGGTAAAAGAGCACTGAACAGGAAGTCAGAGGCTTAGATCCAAGCTTCATCTTTGCCACTTTTTAGCTGTAGGAGCTTTGGCAAGCTACTGCCTCTTTCCTCATCTGTAAAATGAGGGAATGGGACTCTATGATGTTAATTGAGCTTTTTCTAGTCTTATTCATTATTGAGATCATTTAAGGGTCTCTCATTCAACAAGCATAATTCCTATTGTTAGTAATAATCTGAAAATTGAATGCATCCAATAGAAAAATTAATTCCTTGGCTATAAAACTGGAACAGTAAAAATAAGATTTTAAAATATGTGTTCCAAATCATTTTTGGAGGGGGTGCTTATTTATATATTTCAGGAACCCATAGATGATTGTAGATTTCTCAAGGTATGGAAGTTGTTCATTTGAAAGAAACACTAGGAAAGTGTTTTTCCTTCTTATATATCAAAATGGAAACAATTATTTTTCCCTTAACAAAACATTCTTTTCTTTCCCCCAGTTGAACAAGTGATGAAACCCAAGAAAAATCGAACAGAAAGTGGAAAAAACTCTAAGACCAGAAGAAAGAACAACAAAGACAGAAAGAAAAAGCCGAAAAAGATGGTGAATCCATGTGATGAAAAATACAAACATTTTTGTATTCATGGTGAATGCAAATACATAGAAAGTCTAGGAGTAGTGACTTGCAAGTGAGTTGTTCTATGTCGTGTTAATGTTTTCATTTCCTATTCTACCAAGGCAGAGATCCTTCACTATCCACTTTGCTTTTCAGAGTAATTCATCACCCAAATATGTCAATAGTTTTCCTAAAGTAAAAAATAAATGTACTGTTATTAATTTTCAGATTTCTCTAATTGAGAATTCTGATCCTTTATAATAAACATTCCTATCCCCTTCTTTATATTTGCCCACCCTCTTAGCTCTAGGATTTACCAACTTACAAACACATGGTCAAGAATGGGATAGAAGGAATGGAAGCCCCACTACATGCCTTCGATATGTTTTTTCTATCTCAGACACTAATTATCTATCATGTAAATTAAGTGATAGTATGATTTTTTAAACTGCATAACAAATCATTGAACTCATCAGTAGGTCATAAAATAGAATATGAAGAATAAAAAGGTGTGTCTTCTTGGAATATCACACCCAAACTAATCTCAACTTGTTCTACTACTGACAGACATTCTAATATATAATATGGTGTTGTAAGGTACTTACCTTCTTTCCCTTCCAAATTTCATTTGAATGAATGCTTCCAAGACTTGAGAGACCTGGAGATAATATGACCAAGTGGACTTTTCAATCTGAATTACATTGTTTGATTTGTAGGTGTCATACAAATTTTTTTGGTGAACGGTGTGGAGAACAATCAATGAAGACCCACAGTACAAGAGATGGGGGACACTCCATCACAGTACTAGCCATTGTGACTGCCCTACTGTCAGTGCTTTGCTTTTCAGCCATTGTCGTCATTATCATCCAGTAAGTATGACAATATGCAAATTCCTGTTTCAGAATCTTCTAGAATAGGAGACAATTTTCCCAAGGCCACTCCCAGAACTCCCTGTTGAATTGTGTCAGAAAGGTGTTCAAGAATAAGTTGTTAAGTGGTTAAGTTACTATTTTATAACCTTGAATATAAAAGTGAAGCATCTACATGAATTATAATGGCATTTGGACTATCATGAAAATTAAGCGTATAATGTTATTTGGGGGAAATATAGAAAATCTTATTTGGGAGAATATAGAAAATGTATAGAAAATGTTATTTGGAGGAAATATAGAAAATTGATAGGATGTTGCTATACACCCGTCCTCTAACCCTAATCAAAAAGGTTTCCCAGACAGAAAAAAAAAAATCCTGCTTCCTTGTAAACCTTTGAAAGCATCTAAAGAGATTTTCTCTCACCCAGAATTAATTTAACACTCATTTAGTAAGCACTTAGTTCCTGCCAGGAATTATATTAATGGCTTGAAAGTCTGCCCCTTCTCTAAAGGGGTTCACAGTATAATTGGGAAAGGGGGATAGAAGAGGCAAAAGGCAAACAACTTCTTGTTGTTGAGGTGTTTTCCAGTGATGTCTGATTCTATTCAGCATTTTCTTGTCAAAGATACCAGTGTGGTTTGCCATTTCCTTCTCCAGATCATTTACAGATGAGGAAACTGAGTCGAACAGGGTTTGCAGTACAGTGGAAAGAGCACTAACTTAAAAGGGAAGAAAAATTGGGTTTGAATCTCACTTCTGGCACTCCCTGATTATATTACCTTGGGCAAGTCACAGTCTCATTGGGCCTTAGTGTTTTCATCTTTGAAATAAGGGGGTTGGACTACGTGGTTTCTGAGGTCCCTCAAGAATTATACCATCTTCAATAAGTTGACAATCATAAAAGACAAGGGATTTGTTTTAAGAAGTAATCCTGTCAGGGCAGCTAGGTTGCACAGTGGATAGAGCACCAGCCCTGGAGTCAGGAGTACCTGAGTTCAAATCTGACCTCAGACACTTAATAATAACCTAGCTGTGTGGCCCTGGGCAAGCCACATAACCCCATTGCCTTGCAAAAAAACTAAAAAAGGAAAAAAAAGAAGTAATCCTCTCTACAGTTAGTGAATACTAACTAGGTGGCACAATGGATAAGAGTGTATCCAACCTAAGAAGAACTGAGTTCAAATCTAGCCTCGAAGTATTATTACTTTTATGACCCTGAGCAAGTCACTTAACCCTGTTTGCTTAAATGATCTGGAGAGGAAAATGTCAAACCACTTCATTTTCTTTGCCAAGAAAACCCCCAAATGGAGTCATGAAGAGTCAGCCATGACTAGACAACAAAAATCAGGGTCATACTCCCAGTCAAGGTCATACTCTTAGAATCTGCTTTGTTGCTTTTAGAGATGCCAACATTTTATTGTTCTGGCCGAGGGAATTAGCCTGACAAATATTCAACAGGGTGATTCATGGTCTTGCTAAAGGAGCTTGAGAAACATCATGAATTCATGAGTCTAAATTTTCAGTCTCAGAAATTACTTTGATTGGTGGATTGTGTATGTACAACACCACTCCTGCCTTTCAGGAAATAGAGTCCTCCTATTTTGTGTTCATTGTTTATTATTACTGCATATGCAAATCTTGATTTGATTACAAAGAATGATGAAATGATACCCCATGTTGTTTCATTATTCATGTCAAATTAGAAGCTAAGTCTAAGGTTGTTATAACTACAGTTGGAGTCTGATTTTTTAATGCTAATATTTCCAACTTGATGAAGAAAAATCTTTAGACAAAATGTACTCCTTTTATCTTAATGAGAAGTCTGAAAAAAGAAAAATATACTTCCCTTCAAAATGGACATTATCCCCTTATATTCTCTTCTTTATCTTTAGCAAAAGACATTTCTAGGTCAGGTCTTTGTCACCTCTTACCTGAACTGTTAAAATGGCCTTCAACTGGTCTCTCTGCCCCCTCTCTCTTCCCTCCCACATCAAAATGTCATCCATGGGATCATGGGGAATATGAAACTCTAAGAACAGAGTACTATTATAGAAATCATTCTTAGAACCAGTATTGGGGTTCAAATTCTAATTCCCAAGTATGTAGTCATGACTAATTCTTTCATGACTCAGTTTCTTCATTTCTAAAAAGGTGTAGGACTAGATGATTTCAAGATGCTTCCAATCGAAATCTCAACTTCTATTCTAAGAGAAACTTAACACATGCCATTTGTAGGAGCTTATCTTGAAAGGACATATGCTATTTCCATCATTCAATAAAATGATCTTTTATTAAGCATCTGCTGTATGCTAAGAACTGGGGATGCCAAGATAAAAAAAATGATCCCAATACTCTCAAAACTTATATTTTTATTCAAGTTAGATGGCATACCCAAGTGTGCTCCAAAGAAAAATGACCTTGTATCTACCCTCAAGGGGCTTGCAGTTAAGGAGGGGAGGAGGAAAGGAGAGGTAGGAAAGATATAAGTATATAGATGACTATAGAAAAATGGGGCATCTAGGTGGCACACTGGATAGAGCACTGAAGTCAGGAGAACCAGAATTCAAATCCAGTCTCAGATACTTAAGACACCTAGCTGTGTGACCTTGGGCAAGTCACTTAACCCCATTGCCTTGCAAAAAGAAAAAAGGCAGGACCTGGTCAATTCCTTTTTAAAAGTACAAACTGAGTAGAATAGGATTCAAAAGAGAAAGAAGAAACATACTTTGGGAAACCAAGAAGGCTTTATGGGAGGAATTTTTGACCTGGACCTTAAATAGGAAAAGGCAGGTAGGAGAAAGAAGCAAGCATTTTTTAAGCATTTACTAACACTAAGGACTTCAAAAATAGTAGCATATTTGATCCTCATAATAGCCTGGGAGATAGGTTCATTTGATATCTCTCTTTTACAGTTGAGGAAATTTAGGCAGTTGCCCAGGGTCACACATCAAAGAGGGGACTGAGGTCATAAAGATGAGTGTTCTTGATTTCAATTACAGTTCTCTATCTACCTGGCTGCCCATGATAACTGTGTAGAAGGATAAACCTCAATTACAATGAATTATTTCTCTTTCCAGGATTCGGAAATCACATACCAATGTTCATGACAAAGAAGCTGAAGAAAGAAAGCACCTCCAACAAGAAAGTGGAAATGGATCTTTTAGAGTATAGCTGACAGTAGCTTACAGGTCTGTGTTTTAATATTGGATTCCTTGTAATATATTCATTTGTTTGAAGGTGGGATGGCTATTTTAACAAAGAAATGTTCTAATGAACTGATAAATTAGTTGACCATGGTATGTGCAGTCAGGTCTAATTCCTTTGCTTAAGGTAGACCATCCCATGTTGGGTTGGATATAATTTTTTTTTTTGGCAAGGCAATGGGGATTGGTTGAGTGACTTGCCCAAGGTCACACAGCTAGGTAATTATTAAGTGTCTGAGACCAGATTTGAACTCAGATCCTCCCATCTCCAGGACTGGTGTTCTATCCACTGTGCCACCTTGCTGCCCCTGGTACAAATTCTGTCTAGTCTCAACACAGTTTTAAGAGTCAACAAGACTACTCTGGTAATTTGAACTTGAGATAGATCCTACGGCTATAGTATCATATTCCTATCTACTGGAGCTAAGAGCATTATTGTAGGTAGGAGTAGTTTTGAATAACTCCTGACTACATAGTATTGAATTGAATCCAGATAAACTGCTAAGAAATAAGACAGAATGAATGCCATTTTAGCCTAGCGCACTGTCTTATAGGGATGGATTCCAAACAAACTTGCCACTAATATTCAGGGCTACTTCACAGCCTTTCTCCTGGTTCTATGCTTATACCATGAAAATAATAATAGAATGAATAAATAAAATCATAAATGAATAAATAAGCAAACAACCAAATAAAATAGAAATTATGTATGCTTCCTTGTAAGAAGTAGAAATAATTGTTTCTCAACACCTTCTGGTTATATATTAGTCTGACTGATAGTTTAAACAGTGCAGTTCTTTTACCAAAGAAGGGACATATAAAGATAAATGTAGCAGTGATAGCAAAATTGAGGTCAAAGTGGTAGGAAGGAAGGCCACCAGAGTGGTCTTCTAGCTAGTAATTTTATTTAATTCTCATTTTTTCCTATTTTTTTTCTTGATGCCGATTTGGAAATAAATTCATAGATTCCTCATGGTATATATGTATATTATTTCTTAACAGGATATCCAGCTGAAGATGAAATAATGGACTTATCACAACTGCACTTGCCAAGACTCATTTTTTTTCCTTGTGGGTCATCAGAAAATTGTTTATTCTGATGGTTTTTAACTTTCAAATTTCAACTTTTCTGCTGAAAATCTTAGTATTTCTGTACATACAGAAGCATGGAAACCATAAAGAGTATGTTTCCATTTGTAAATAGTTTATTTATTATTTAATGGAAGTATATTTATTTTATAATTCATTAAACTTTTTAAAAAATCAAACAGATTGAATGTCTGAAGTCTCATTCTTGGGTTCTCTTGAACTCAGTATATTTTTCTCCATTCAAGCAAGCTTGACTAATGAAACAGTCTTTTCACCCTTCTAAGTTGCTTTATTAATTTCTATTATCTCAGAAAGCTTCTTTTAGTTGACAAAATCTAAATGGAAATGAATTAGTCATAAACGTAGTCAATTTTGCTGAAGTTTTCTTAGTACCAAGTCATAGGAAGACCTTCATATCTTCCAGATGCTCCCATCATAGTGGGAAAGTCAATACATATCCAATCCAATCTAATAAATATTAAGTAGCTCTGCTAACATTCTGCTAAGTTCTGAGGATACAATTTTACTTCTTTTTTATTCATTTACATTTAAATACAAAATAGAAGAGGAAAAATGGAACATTTCCATGTTTAGAGCAGAATATGAAAGAGGATTTGATATAAAATGATAAATATCCATTTCACGAAAAGCTGTGATAGATTTGGGGGTACAATTAATAAAAGTAAGATGGTCCCTGCCCTCAAGGAGTTTACAATCTAAAGGAGAAAACAGTGTAGAAAAGGAGACAAGAAAATGACAAGGAAGGAAATGGAGCACAGTGAGGAATTCCATGGAGTAGAAACTAGGCAAGCAGCAGATACAAAGGAGAGTGAGCAGCAGAGAGGCCAGCTTCTGGCCTCTGTAAAGAAAGGCAATATGAGGAGTTTGAAAATCTACCCATTAGCCCTCCAAATAGAGGAAAAAAGAGGCTGAGGAAGGTGGGGTCCTTAAGGTTTGAGTTAGCTACACTATTGAGAGTTTCAAAGTGATGATCTTATCATGGAAAGGGGCATCTCATTCCATGGAGCAGCATATGAAACATGGAATAAGAAAATTGAGATTCTTCTGTAATACGGAAAGCTTCCATGATTCTGCTAATGGTAACACTGCTTTTAAATTTACCTTCCACCAATAAAACAGTATCCATTTGTAATATTGAACTTTTCGACAACATTAAAGACTTTGGTGGCAAGAATTTCCATTTCCACATCTTCAAGAGTTTTGCTGAAGAAGTAGCTGTCAGTCCAATACTTGTAAGGGCTTATTCCCTGAACTATAGCTGTAGGATCTGGCATAGAGGGGGGCCAAAGGGGGAAGATGTCTATTTTCAGGGTTCTTTGGACTCAAGGTCCTGGTTATCTCCACTGGATTCTGAAGGGAAATGTCAGCTAAGACAATAATGGTTGTTTGACTTTCCTGGAACATGTTATCTGCTGGGTCTCCTTCAGGGTACATTGTTCTTTTAGTAAGCATTCATTTTATTTTATTTCTTGAGATAGTTAAAATGTTCTGAACTTAAACACTTGTTATAGACAAAAAACTAAAAAAAGATTGTTTATAAAACTGAATTTCCATTCCATATTGCTTACTATTTTAATAAATATATAATAATTCAATATATTTTCAAAATTGTCCTACTGATTTGTGCTTCCTTCTGAATTTCCTTCTGTACTCCTCTGTGCATTGTAAAAATATTTCCATGGCCTTCTGGTTTTTTTTGCATCACTATCACCATCTAGTCTGCTTTCCAACACCTCCTTCTCAACTTAAAAAACAAATTTTAACATCTTGTAATAACATAATCAAGCCAAACAGATCCAGGTGGTATCCAAGTCCCAAAATGAAGATGTGGTTATTTGAGACTTTGATCAGAGTTCACTTCACTCTGCATCAGTTCCTTTTCCCCAGGATTTTCTCAAATCATCTCTTTCATCATTTCTTATAGCTCAGTAACATCTCAGCACATTCTTACCACCATCTAGTTAGGTATTCACTAACTGATGGGCATGCTCTTAGTTTGCAAAGCATTGCTAGCTTTCATTTCCCAGATAAGGAAACAAATAATGAAGAGAATTTCCCAGATCATTCATAAGCTCTGATTCCAAATCTGGCATTAGTTCTGAACAAAATGACCTTCCTAGCCTGGTTGAACTCTTCACCAGAAGTTGGGGAGAGAAACAGCAAATTGAATGAAGATGGTCGGAGTTACTATGGAGATATGAATGAAGAGAGATGACTAAGAATGGAACCCTTGAAAATAGGAACATAACCTGTTGTAACATGGAGGAAGAATAATGAAAGTAAGGAGGTGGGGTGGGGGTGGGGGATAACTTAGTGAAGAGAGCTCTTTTGTGCAGGTTTGGGTGAGAGTTTCCCCTCTTCCCGCCTGGTTTCCACCCTGGGCTTCTATCATTCTGACAGGTTTTTGATAGCTGGCAAGAATTGCTCAAAGCTTAGCAATTGCTTCATTTCTTTCTTTCTTTCTTTCTTTCTTTCTTTCTTTCTTTCTTTCTTTCTTTCTTTCTTTCTTTCTTTCTTTTTGCAAGGCAATGAGGTTAAGAGGCTTGCCCAAGGCCACACAGCTAGGTAATTATTAAGTGTCTGAGGTTGGATTTGAACTCAGGTACTCCTGACTCCAGGGCCGGTGCTCTATCCATTGCACCACCTAGCCACCCCCAATGGCTTCATTTCTTGATGAAAATCTTTTAATGCTTTACAGAGTTAAAAAAAAGATCATTCTCCACTAATTCATATGTACTTTTCTTTTTAAGAGTATGCAAATTATTTATTTTTATTTAGATGCCAACATATGGTCACATGGATGGCCCATTCAAAAATAATTTCCTATTTCCTCATTTTACTCTGATATGAAAAATACTCATTCAACAGACATTTATTAAATGTCTGCTGTATTGTTGTGCCATAAGAAATGATGAGCAAGATGCTCAGAAAAAAGCTATCCATCCCTAGAGGAAGAAGTGATGATGTCTGAACATAGATTAAAGTATACTATTTTGTTTTATTTTTCTTGAGGTTTTTTTTTAACCTGCTTTTTCTTTTATAATTTGTCTAATATGGAAATATGTTTTGTATGACTGAACATGTATAATCAATATCATATCACTTGCCTTCTCAATGAGAAGGAAGGGGACAAAGGAAGGGAGAGAATTTGGAACTCAAAAGTTTTTTTTTTAAAATTCAAAGTTAATTTTACATGTAATTGGGGAAAATAAAATATTAAAAACCCCAAATGCTTCATATATATATGTATGTATACATATATATGTATATGGAAGGAATATTGAGAGATACAAAGATATGAGTCTATACATATCATTCCCTCCACTCAACAGCATATCTCTTACCTCTAGGATATTACATTAATGTTTTGGTTTAACATTTAAATCTGCCACTTTCCTAGACTTAATTGAAATAATTTCCCTTCACTCATACTACCTTCCATCAAACTGGCATTCTTTTTGTTTATCATACACAACATTTCATTTTTCATCTCTGTTTTTGCAAAGGTTGTTGTCCAATAACTACTAGTATCTACCTCCCTCAACATGGATTAGGAAAGTTGGAAAAAACCAAGACTTGAAGGACTAGGGACAGAGTAAGGTTCAAGCTATGCTTCCTTTGATGTGCATCCTGATGGCCTCTGATTGCATTGCTATGATTTCTGGTCATGTAGTCCTATAAAAGGTTCCACTCCTGAAGGTGAGGCCTCTCCAGCTTAGTGGATGTCTGAAAACCAAACATGAGCTATTGCACCCTGCCTTGCTGACCAGATGCATTTCCAAATGGAAAGAAAGGGGATCAGTCTCTCCTGTATCACTCTATAACCTTCATTCATATCTTTATTAGACAAAATAAATTTCCTTTTCTTGATTGTTTAATGACTTATGAAAGTATCTCATATCATCTCAATATCAAAACTAGACCAAAACATTCAGTCATCAAGATTACCCCCAAACAGAGGCCATTGTTTGCATGTCAAACTTCCACAATCAATAGCTGTCTTATTTAAGGACAGGTATTATTAAAACCATAGATGAAACTATTTCCTTCATGAGTCCTTGCCAAGGTTGTCATATTTTATTTCTTTTTCAATACAAGTTGGGGACCTTCTAAGATCAGGCCATTAGTTTAGGGGATTAATTCATCAACATGTTGTAAAAATAAATGTGGTTCCTTCAAAAAAAGAAAACAGTTGATAAGAAGATATTGAAAATCAGGGAAAAGGGAGGAAGGTGTGGTACTTATAGAAGAATCTTTTGGAGAACATAAGCCAAGGATTGACCTTTTTGAAAGATCATCTCTTCATCAGTAATTGGCATAAAAAGGAAGAGAGTTGTAGATAATGTCAAGAGGTGTCCAGATGTAGAAAAGGGGAGGAATAAAAAGATTTCATAGTGTGTGGTCTCCATTTACTAAGTAGAATTTGAGAAAAGTGAATTAGCTGACAGTGTGGGGAATGGAGACAGAGTGTCAGGCTTAAGGAGCAAAGGTAAAACTTGGAATAGTCCCTGGAAGAAGTGATTTAGAGAATTTATTAAAAAAAAAGAATAAAAGATTTCCTTGCTGTGGAGAGGAAACAGTTGAAATTAAATAGCATAAACTGTTAATGAACCAATATGATGGGGTTACATGGTCCTCTCACTCCTTAAATGAATACAAGATAAGGAATATAAGAGGCAGGTATTGGGAATTTTCAGAATTTTCAAGGAATACCCAGGAATAAGAAAGGATACTGTAGAGTTGAAATTAATTTGCTATAGGTTTGAGGTTGGAGAATGAAAAAAGAGGAAGTTTATAGTCTGAATGAGTATAGGAGAAAGGAGCATTTTGAGGTACCAGTGAGATTGAAGAATAAATTTAGAAGAGGCAAGGTAAATAGAAGCAATAGGAGGTCAAAATCTGATGAAAGAATTTCCAAGTTTTTGATCCTAGAAATGGAACAATCTGTGAATGAAAGGGAGATAAAGAGTATGGTAACTGTTATAATTAGCTGAGGTGGAATGGAATTGTGGGAGTGGGGGAAACTAAGGAATTGGGATTTTAGGCTGTCTGAGGTAATATTAACGAACACTTTAAAATTCCATAGTATGAGAAAAGGAGTTAAGGCATACAAGAAGACTATGGGCCAGGCACAGTAGACACAATGGGAGGTAGGTGTAGAATTAAAGGGAGAATTAGGGTTGAGGCGAATGAAGATGAAAGAATAGACAATGGGTACTGGGTGAGGAGGTTGTTTCAGTTTTAGGCATCTCATTCATGATAATATCACAGAAATCGGAATATAATATAGGAGATGAGTTCAAGTGTATAAAGCAGCAGCAACATGATGTTAGATAAGATTCACCATGTCATGTTGTCTTTTTCCTTTCTTGGGCAATAGAGGTTCTCTTCTGAATGAGAGAGAGCAAATACTTGGCAGAGAGAAAGTACCATAGCCAAAGTGGTATGAGCAATAAACAGAAGGACTCTCCTGGCACACTATCTGGAAAAAGGAATGAATGAAATACATTTTTAAAAAATTATTTTTTCCTGTATTTTTATTCATTCTTGTCAGGCTTCTGTGTCTTATGTATTTCATTTCGTGAGTGAACTAAAAGCTGTCTCATCCTTGATGCCTATGTTATATAATAAGAACCTTTAGCAGAAGAGAAAGATGATCCCAGGTTTTTTCAGTGGTTATGTTCTAATGTTTTCAAATTCATTTCTAAAATTTCAACAATTTCTTATTAATTAATGAATTATATCTGAATTTGTGCTCAGGTTTCTTAAATATAATCTGTTTCATTTACTAAGGAAGTTTTTTTTTCCAAAAATTTTTGCTCATCTCTTAGAATATATCATATCCCCTAATTTCAGTGGATTAAATAATCAAAATAACTGACTATCCTGCTTATCATCACTGTGATAAACAATAAAACAAGAACATAATTAGTGTCAATGAATCACCTTTGAGATAGGTCACAGCCAAATTCCCTTTTAATCATCACCATAACTTCCATCTTTTCAGTTCTGGAACCAGCCTCATTCAATTTCCCCTGAATACCAATTAAAGTCTCTTCTCTTCATGTGATTTCATAAGAGAAGTGTCAGACTCAAATCTCTTGGAACATGAGTTCTCTTAATCCATTTTCTTTGCCCTCTCTTCAAATGTCACAATTAAACTTCTCAGCCTTTTCAGACTCCCCCAAACTGTCACTGAAAAATCTGTCACCTCTTAAAGACACAGTATTGATATCTCTATTCTGTAAAAGATTCTATTTAAGCTGATTTTATATTCATATTTAAGGAAAACTAAATGTGAGGCATCTACTTTTTAATTTATAAAATTGTTTATAGTTTAAATACTAAAATTTTCAAGAAAAATATGCACTCTGAAATCCTTTGGATGTATATTTCTTCATAATACTTTGTAGTGTTCAGGTTCCTCTCCAATAGGAATTCTCTGAAGTTAAGAAAGTTAATTGTTTTTGAAGAACACTATCCCCAAGATATTAAGCAATCTGATATAGACCATACATGTACAATCATGTTAAACATATTTTCATATTATTCATGTTGTGAGAGAATAATCAGAACAAAAGAGAAAAACCATGAGAAGTAAAGAACAAAAAAATAAATTTTAAAAAAGTGAAAAAAATGTGCACTCAGACTTCAAAGTTCTTTTTCTGCACAGGAATAGCATTTTCCATCCCAAGGCTTTAGAATTGTCTTTGATCATTGAACAATCATCACACAATGTTTCTGTTACTATATATGATGTTCTTCTGGTTCTGCTCCCCTCATTCAGCATCATTTCATGTAAGTTTTCTCAGGTTTTCTGCTCATCATTTCATCTAGAACAAGAGTATCCCATTATATTCACATACCATAACTTGTTCAGTCATCCCCCAAACCACAACCTGTTCAGCCATTCCCCAACTAATATGCATCCCCTCAATTTCCAATTCTTTGTCACCCCTAAAAGAACTGCTATAAATATTCTGAACACGTGAGTCTTTCTCCTTTTTTTATGATTTCTTTAGGATACAGATCTAGTTGTAGTATTGTGAAAGCAAAGGGTAAAGTCACTTTATCTAATTAAACATGTCATGGAGTAGTTCAGTTCATAGTAGAGAATGTAACAAGGGATAAATATTTGCGGGAAATTGAAGTTTCCTAGTCTGGTCATCACTAATTTTCAACTCAAACTCAACTTATTCTTTACTTTATGGACAAAGAACTAATAAAACATGGTTTGTTGAGGAAGAGGTAACTAGATGACTCACTTTACATTTTAAGCTCCTTGAGCCAGGAACAGTTTTACTTTTTCTTATTTATATATCCTGCCCCATATCCCCAACATATTATATATGGCACATAGAAGGCACTTCATAAATGTTGATGGATTGAATTGAACTATAGATCTTTCAACTTATTCTGTACTCACTCTATTTTAAAAAGAAAAGAATTGGGGCAGCTAGGTGGCACAGTGGATAGAGCACCAGCCAGGTGGCACAGTGGATAGAGCACCGACCCTGGAGTTGGGAGTACTTGAGTTCAAATTCGGCCTCAGACATTTAATAATTACTTAGCTGTGTGACCTTGGGCAAGCCACTTAACCCCATTGCCTTGCAAAAAAAAAAAACTAAAAAAAAGAGAAGAATTGTTGGTGACTCAGGATTTGGGGGCCATCAGGATACTTAGCTGTGGAATGTGAGTTCTCAAATGTCCAATAAACTTTTAGGCTTCCTTCATATATATTGTAATTCCTCTCTTCTCCTTACAACATGCCTTCTAATCTCATCATTTCACTAAAACTGCTCTCTCTAAAGTTACTAATGATCTCTTAATGGACAAATCCTATGACCTTCCCTCCATTGTAATTCTCCTCAACTTTGCTGCAGCCTTTGACACTGTTGATTACCTCCTTTTCCTCGACTCTCTCTTCCATCTAGGTTTTTAGGACACCACTCTTTCCTACTTCCTCTCCTATCTATCAAAATGTACTTCAGTTTTCTTTATTTAATCCTCATGTAGATTATGAATTCAAACCATAGGTGTCTGATAAGACTCTGCCTGAGACCTTTTTTCTTCTCTCTTTATATTGTTTCAACTGGTGATCTCCTCAGCTCTCATGGGTTTAATTACCATTTTTATGCCCATGATTTTCCTAATCTCTTTGATCTCATATTTTCCAACTGCCTCTCAGACATCTTCAATTGAGTGTCTAGTAACTAGAATCTTTAACTCAACATGTCCACAACATGTTATCAACATGTCTACAAATCTTTTCTCCTAAATCCTTCTTACATCCCATCTTCTCTATTACTGTTCAAGGCAGTAACGCCATCCTCTAGTCCCTCGGGCTTACAACCTATGTATCACCTCAACTTCTCGTTAGTTGTAACCCTCCCTTCCTCATATCCAATCTTTCACCAAGGCCTGTCAATCTTATCTTTGCGGAATTTCCCAAATATACTGCTTTTTCTCCTCTGGCACTTTTCTCATTTAGCCTCTTGCACCTTAAACCTAGATTTACACAATATTCTATAGGAAGTTTGCCTGACCCTAGTTTCCCCCCAATACAAATCTTCCTCCATTCAGTCACCAAAGTGCAGGTCCAACCATAGTATCCCCCTACTCAGTAAAGTGCAATGTCTCCCTAGAACTTCCATGATAAAATGCAAAATACTATTTTCACACTTAAAGAAATCCTTCATTAGGAAGCTATAATAGTATTTGGCCTTCATTTTAGAAGACTTCAACTTCAGGGAGGTGATTCCATGACAAGCACATGAATTGGATTTGAGTGAGGAGATGCTGGGCTAAGGCACCAGCCTCACTCTCTCCTCCAGAGTCATCTCGGTCCAGTGGCCAGGTATGAATCAGGACACTGGAGATGGCCCTGGATTCAAGGCACTTCACCCTGACTTCACCCAGCTAGTAAGTGGCAAGTATCTGAGCTCGGATTCAAAACCCATCCTCCTGAACCCAAGGCCAATGTTCTAACCACTGACCACCTAGTTGCCCTAAGCTAGATGACATAGTAAGGAGGGAGAAAGTCACAGCATGAGGAACAGCCAGGAAAATGCCTTAAGTTGAGAGAGAGAATTAAAGGAACACTAAGAAGATCAGTGCCATTGGAACGCAGAGCACATGGTAGAGTGTAAGGTAAAAGAAAAAGACTGGAAAAGTAGGAAAGGACAAAGTAATGGAGGACTTTTCAAGATAAAAAGAGAATTTTATATTTATTCTAGAAGCGACAGGGAGTTGTTGAATTAATAAAATGGAAGAGTGATATGGTCACAGACCTGTGCTGTAGAAAGATCAGTTTGACAAGTGAGAAGAGGATGACCTGAGATAGAGAAAGTTGAGGCAGGGAGAACAAGCAGGAGGATTTGGAAGTATTTCAGACATGAGATGATGAAAGCCTTGACTAGGTGGTAGCAGTGCCAAAAGAGAAATCACAGGACTTGGCAACTGATTGGATTTTGGGCTGAGAATTGAGAATAACATAAATTGTGAGTCTTAGTGACTGGGAAGAACTGGTATCTTCAGTAATAGGGAAGATTGAAAGATGGGAAGGTCTGGAGGACATGTTGAGTATAAAATTTTTACAAGGCATGCAGTTCAAGATGTCCAATAGACATTTGTGATGTGAGACTAGAGATTAGGAGAGAGGTTAGGCTTGGACAAATCATTCTGAGAATCATCACCATAGAGATGAAAGTTGAATCCATAGGAGCTTTTCCATTTTCCCCGAGTCTCCTGGGGCATGAAAAGTCTCCAAAGTGATGACAGGTTAGTTCTTTTTTGGCAAGACTTCACTTTAGTCATTCTGAAAAGATTTCCAAAATGTGTCAAGACCAGAAAAGGAGGAGTCATTCTAATGAGTTGCCTTCTCCTTTCAGATGTCATATTTGAATAGCATGCGAAGTTCAGTCTTTCACCTGGTTTTTTTTTCCCAGGACACACTCTCAAGTGGCATTTTCATTTTCATCTTCTATGAAACCTGTGGAATGGTGTCATAATCCTGGTATGTGATTTGGCCAGAACCTTTGACTCATTACCCAAGCCTTGGAATTTGCCCTCCTTAGTAACTCACCTTTCTCTGTGATGAGATTTTGTACCTTGAAGATTAACTGGGACTTTTGGTTTTCTATCCTTTTCCTGCTAATAGCAGACTTCATTTAGAGTCCTCATCCTTAAAACTTTCTTGGCACCTTCCCAGCTCTGCCACTCCCACTGAGAGAGTAGATACTATCATAGGTCATATCAGAACACCTCAGCTGTCCTGGAAGAATTTTCTTGGAGTATGTCTTATGGGGGTGGGGAGAGAGAGCTTCTCTCCATGCTTCTAGTTTCTTATGTAACCTTGTTTGTAAGAAGCTCCATAAAACTTGGCCCAGGAGTTCACTAATAGTGATTTTTAACTTAGCACCAAAAGAGTTCTGTATGGTCCCCAAAAGGTGAAAAATATGTATTCCAACTAGGTAATGAAGCATAGAAGAAAGAGTACTTGACTCCTAGTCAAGAGCCTCCCTTCTACTCAATAACTGCCACTAATATACTCAGGGATGGGAAACAACTGGCCCACTAGCCATATAAAGCCTATGAAACCATTTGGTCTGAAGATAATTGAAGGCAGGACTTGAAATTCAATAAATATAGGAGCTTTTTAGGGGAGAATTAATAAAACTGTTGACCAAATATAGCAAAATTTGATAATTTTGTGTGGTCCGTGAATGATGTTACAAATATCTAAATGGCCATTGGCAGAAAAAAGGTTCCCCACTCCTATATAGATTAGACAATCCATCTAATCTCTTTAGTTTTCAATTTTTATATCCATAAAATGAAGGAGTCAGATTAAATGAACTCAACCTTTTTCCACTTACTTCTAACATTACATATATATATATATGTATATATATATATATATATGTATGTATTCCATAACTTAATGAATGAAAAAACTTATTAAGTGCTTAGTGATAACCTCTAGAGATGCTCATTTCCAAAATTTCTCCCCACTCCCCCCAGAGAACTCGTTGTTTTATAAACATACCACTAAGCTTTGGTCAATGTTAGTTATGTGGAACACTGCTAATTAAATTTCTGATGTCCCAAGAGATAGAGACTTGGAAATGAAGGCTGGAACCAGCATAATGGCCCCCATATCTGTTCTTTGGAGAGAAATGTGGCAAGAGTCCTAGAGTCTGTCCAACTATAACAATGTTCCCTTTCACTCAAAACAGAAATGAGGTTGCTTATTATCCTTTATGTCTCCGGAAATGGGCTTGGCCTGGGATGTGGGAGTGAGTTGAGGTAGAGCAGAGAAGTGGGGGTGATTATTCTCTGGAGAACTGGCACTGAGGCTATGTCTGCAAACTTAACTGGCACTGAGCTGGTTAATAAATCTGTCCATTTAGTGAAAACAAAAAAAAAAAAAACAATGTACCTTTTCATAATTATTTAATTGTACTAGCTGTGGAACTAGAGGATGAATGAGAGAGGTAACATATAGTTGGAGAAGGAAATATGTCATTTTATTTAATGGGGGAAGAAGGCAGTGTTTGTTATTTGAAGAAATTAATGTAGATATATAGAGAATTCACCAACCAACCTAGATTTCATACACATGAAAGATGAAAGGACAGATACTGGGGTATAAGTGCCAAAATGTGATGCAGCCTTGAAAGAATATTTTAAGAAAGCCAAACCTCAGGAAGATCTAGGTTGACAAGGAAAAGTGAATAATATGTGGAATTTTTTTAAATAGCTATTTTAGGTAAAGGAAAAATTCAAGGAAGGAATAGGAGTGATACTCAAGATGGATGAAACGATGATAATTGTCAATGGAGTTTTCTGCTTGTACTGATCGGGCTTTGGGCTAGTGCCATATTGGATGTGGAAATGATGGAGAACTTAACAAGATAAAGACTTAAAGAAAAAGAAAAGGAGGGGAGAAATCTAGTATGGATGGGAATCCATTAAATAGATTAAATAGTCCATGGGGACTGGCCAGTAGAAGTCCAAACTTTCAAACATTAATGGTCTACTCTTCCTGGTAGCAACATGTTAGGGTTTTTAAGGAGCTAATTTTCAGAAAAGCAATATGAAAGTCTACTCTCTATTTCAAAGTCTTCATAGGAATATTATATATACATATATAATTCTTGGTTTACTGTGCCCTCAAAGAAAATCTTTTAATTGGTTGCTGAACTACATCTGAGTATGGCCACAAAATGTACCAACAGGTCAAGTCTGTTTTTCCTTCTTGGGTCCTTGAGGGCATACTCAGAGGATGCCTCTGAGCTCCAGGGGGCTGGAGGTGAGGAGGCAAGGTGAGAGTGGGGAGGGAGATGGACTTACTTGCCCTATTTGTATTCCAGTGAATATGTGGCTTCTTAGGCCAGCCTTGGGTCTGATATAGGAACCCTTATTTCACCTCTTCCTCATACTGGTATATCAGGTTCCAAGAGGGTAACTATCTCCCTCTCCATATCAGAATTGATGAGGTTTTGAGAATTGAAGGGAATTTCTCTAACACTGTTAGCTCAAAGTTGCATTCCAAAATTTATTTTCTGATATCAGTCATCCAATGCCAGTTAATATCTATCTCCTCATTATCACTGATGCAGTAATAGTATCCTATCAACTTGATCAGATAATTTATCCTCAATATTGATTAATCAATTAACATAAATTTGCTTTTACAAAGGAATATTTACTGAAAAGATATAAAAATATCCACCACCACCCCAAATAGAGATATACTTCCCCCTCTACACCTTGGACCCTGAGTTGGCTTAAACTTAAATCGAAAGTTACAAACATCATTCCTATATATAAAAGACAAACTTCTAACTTTCTTTAAGACTTATCTAAAGGTGGGATGTCTTTTATGTCCTTTCTCATCTTAATGCCTTACTTTTAAGAATACTCCCAAATTTACCCAATATTTAACTTGTTTATACATAACTGTTTGTATATTATCTTCTCAACATATTTTGAGTTCTTTGAGAGCAAGAATTGGATTTTGCTTTTCTTTGTTTCCCCAGGATACAGTAAGTAGTAGGTAATATCCACCTCATAAATTGAGACTGATTGTCTTACAGGATATGATATCTCCTCTATTTGGGGCTGATCAATTACTGGGATAAGTCATGCAAGTTACTCTAAAAGACTGACTCCATAGAAGACATTCATTGATCTTCTATGGTGTTAGGAGACCTGACATTATTCCTAGAAAACCAGAAGTTTAGGATGGGGAGAGAGTTAAAGACATGGCACTTCCCAATCAGTTGTCCAATGCTATGATTATCATCTTTATACTATACCATATGCTTGACCATATTTATGACCAAGGGAATAGATAGATAAGAGATTTGACCTGTTGATGCCTTTTAATATGGCACTTAGATGTAGCCCAGAAGTCAATTAAGTGTCTGTCCTTCAGTACGCAGTAAACCAAAAGGAAATATTTAGAGTTCTGTGTTGACTCAGAAATAACATGTAAGAGTCTATTCTACTTTTCTAGAATCACATTCTCCTAGAATATACATGAGTTGTAACCAAAAAAGTGCAAGTTTGAGGGCTGGGTACCTATTGAGCATAATGTAGACGCATGGATCCTCAAACCATTGAGACCTGTTTTGACTGAGTGATGCCTGGGCTGACATAGCACCTGTTATCTTAAAGATAAAAACAGTTTGCAGGGAGAAAGACATTACATTTTTAAGCTCACCAAATCTCACCTTTGTTCAGGTAATAGTTGCCAGCTATAAAAGGACACCAAAATAAGGAGCAAGAGAGTCCAGGGAGCCTGTCTTTTCATTATATATCCTTGATTTTTGTATCCTTTGAGGATTTCAGAAGAAGTATAATTATCCCCATTTTCAGCTGAATTTTGCCTCTGAGATTTTCATAGAAAAATCTCAACTCAGTCAAATGGAAGCCACTGCTCAAACTCCTTATACTTAAGTGTTTTTCTACAAAACTATATAAACTTTGGAATGGAAAACATGGAGTAAAAATAGGGAGCTGACGACTAAGTCAACAAACATTTTGTTAAGTAACAGAAATCCTCAAGAAATCTCATTCTAGAGAAGTAAATAAGGTCCTTTAGCTAGTCTTTAATGAAGTCCAATTGAAATAACTATATCTTACAGGGAGAATTCTGAAAATGTGGTCTGAGAACCCCTGTGAAGATCTAAGATGCTCTCAAGGGCTCTATGAGCTCAAAATTATTTCCAAAGAAATATTAAGAGATTTTTAAATCTGAATACAGAAAATATTGGTAACCCTTGGCTCACAAAGGATCATTAGCATGCTTCTTATTGGTGGAGAGTCATTGGTGAGGGACAGAGTTGGTAAGAACTAAAGAGAAGAGAGATCCAGGTCTTCTGGCTTCCATTTTTGAGAAGTAGTTGACATATAGAGAAGACAACCACTTCTATTATGGCCCTTTTCCTGCTTGTCTCAATAGAGGCTTCAGGGAATTTCTCCTTGGATCAGATCTGAGATTCTCTTTCTTGTTTAAACTGATATATTTCACTCTCATATGTATTTTCTGGAACATATTCTCATGTGTACACTTTTCCTGGTTGCTGTTTTGCTATTAATTTGAATAAATAAGTTTACTTATTTTTCATAATATATGCTCATTGTAGAATTCATATTTGGTGGGAAAGGAGTCTTCAATGTACACCATGAGATACTCTTTATATTTTAGGAAATAGTGATCAAAAGAATTACTTCAACTTAAAAAAAGATTTCCTCTAGACTCACCATATTTAAGGGAGCAGATAGGTACAATTGTAGTCAGCTATCCCCTATCTCTGAGGGGGCGGAGTGGTCAACTTCTGTTTTCAAACTCCTGCTTCCTGTTCATGTGTCTTTTGGAGGAGGGTGGTAGCAAAACATTCTAGACATGTTTTCTCTTGTGAGAAAAAAAGGAGGAGGAGAAGGAGTAAAAAAAAAGGAAGAAAGAAAGAAAGAAAGAAAGAAAGAAAGAAAGAAAGAAAAGAAAAGAAAAGAAAAGAAAAGAAAAGAAAAGAAAAGAAAAGAAAAGAAAAGAAAAGAAAAGAAAAGAAAAGAAAAGAAAAGAAAAGAAAAGAAAAGAAAAGAAAAGAAAATGATGGAAAAATCATGAAAATCTTGAACTGAGTCAAATGTATTAAGAATGAGAGTCATCCCCCAAGTGATAAATGATTGAGAGAAGAGTTTTCAGATGAGGTTATCAAAGCAATCTATTTAAATTATTTTGGAACAATTCTTAGGTACTACCTTAAATCTATTGGATTGGCTAATAGGACAGAAGAAGAAAATGAGAAATGTTGGAAGAGATATGGGGAAATTGAGACATTGATGGAGGAGTTGTGAAATGATCATACAAGCCTGTAAAACAATTTGGAACACTGCACAAAAGTGTATATTATGAATAGGGAAATTTACAGAAACTCTTTTCTAGTGATAGGGAGCTGGAAATTGAGGGGATGCCCAGTGGCTGGGGAATGACTGAACAAACCGGGGTATGTGATTGAGATAAATTGATGTTCTGTTATGGGAAACAATGAACAGAATGTTCACGGTAAAAAAAAAAAGTTATATGAGCAGGTGCAATAGGAAATATACTTTATACAAAGTAATAACAGTATTACAGCTCTGAATGCTTTTCTCAGTAATAATGTGGCTCAAGAGACCTCTGAAGGACTTATGATATAGGATTCTATCCATCCCAAAGACAGAGCTGATAGTATCTAAATACAGACTGAAGCATGGTTTTATTTTTTACTTTATTTTTCCTAAGTTTTTTCTTTGGAGGGGGGCTGTTTATTTTTACATGACTATCATAGTAATGTTTTTTTCCTGGCTATACATTTTTAACCTATGCCAAGTAACTTGCTTTCTCAATGAGAGGGAGTGGGGTAGGATGAAGGGAGAGAATTTGAAACTCAAAGTTTTGGAAGTAAATGAAGCTTCTTTTTTATTGTAACCAGGTGGGAAATTAAATTAAATTAGATTTAAAAAACACTTTATCTTTCAGTTCCTTTCCATTTATAATCTTATCATACTGGCAATTTAAATGGTTCAATTAAACTGAGTCCCCACTTTTGTTCATCAATTTTTATCTAATTAAAAAACTGGAAATAAATCTCCTTTCTTAATAGTAGTTAATTATCTTCATATATAAATTCCTTGATCTAAAATTAGATAAATATTAAATTTGCTGAATAGAAATATAACCACAATTCTTAATGAATATATTATAAATTATTATTAGTATCATTAATTTATATTACTCAAAATTATTACTATCATTAATGGAAATGAACATTATTATTATTAAGAATCTAAAATAAATCATTAAAATCATTAAAATAATGATTTTGTATAATCTTTTGGACTTTGGAAAAAGGGTTCTATTAGGAAGGCTAGGTGTGTATTGTGTATATATGTATTTCTGAAGGTATAATAGGGGCAGGTAAATAGTGGCTAGAGAGCACTGAGTTTTGAATCAGGAAGATTTTTCTTCTTTAATTCAAATCTGACCTCAAATACCTACTTCTCTAGTTCAAATCTGACCTCAAATACTATGTGACCTTGGGTAAGTTTCTTAACCCTAATTGCCTCAGTTAAATATCTAGAGAAGGAAATGATAAATCACTCCAGTATCTTTGCCAAAAAAATTCAGAATGAGATTACAAAATATTAGACGAGACTGAAATGATTCAACTATATATAATATGTATATACACATACACATATAGCTGTGATACATATATATTATATAATTTATATGCATACAGATACATATGTATGTTACAATTTTCCAGACAGTAACCAGAATGGTGTTACACCTCAAATTGATTCCATACATTAGCAATTCTACTAATAGGTAACAAATTTGTGAAGTAATTTCTGTACATTATTGTAGCCTATTTGATCCTCACAATAACTGTAAATAAAATAAAACAAAAACAAAAAAATAAAAACCATGAGTGTTGTTATTCTCATTTTTAAGATGCAGCAACTGAGGCTCAGGGTATATTTGTCCTTGCATGGTTATACAATAAGTAAGTCTTCAGTATTATATTCACTACTAAATTTGTTGGATATCCAAGGAATATTGGTTGAGATGAGACCTAAGACCATTGTGGTAATTGCCTTCAAATATTGAAAGGGCTCTCTCTCTCCCAGAAACTGCAGTGAGGATTCTGGAATCTTATGGTAAAATGTATAGAGTCCATATAAGCTCTGAGTATACATTCTCATGTTACTCAATTAGCTTGGCACAGTTTTAAAGAATTAAATACTCTCTTTCCAGGCAACTCCTTGTTTTCACTCCCTTTCCAGTTAGTGGGCCCCTCCTCTAACCCTAACCCCCTAGGGACATGTCCTTTCTTGCTTGTTTAATTTACTTCTCAGGCTTTGACTGACTACCATCTTTTAGCCTCTTAGATCCCTGAAGAAGTAGAATCTTTGTATGTAGGGGGTCCCAGATTTAGACCATCTGGTCTTGGAGCAAACAGTTCTTTTCATATGCATATGGTCCATGAATTAGTTCAAGGTAACTTGAGCTCTGCTAGTAGGAATCATTGCAATAACCCTTCTCTTATTTCTTCTCAGAATAGAAAATATTAACATTTTATACTTTAATACCATAGTAATTTTAGACTCCACCTCTGGTATGAAGAGAGGACCAGACTATGCAGATTTTCCTCACTAGAACCTGTGTAATGTGGAGGGAATAGCTATCCCAGTTTAGACATCATCCCTTCAATTTTCCACTATCATTACTAAACAACTTCTTTTGTTCTTTTTAATGTGAGAAGAATAAGTTCTGGGATAGGATTAAGAAAAGACAACTTCATGGCTCAGAGGATGGAAAACTTTTCCTAGAGTCTGGAATACCTAAATTCAAATCCAGTCTCAGACACTTAACTGGTTAGGTAACTCAAATCAAATCACAAATATAGCTCTTTTCCTCTCCTCTTTCCCTGCTCTTAATATAGTTAGCTATCCCTTTCACATTGCAGGGGTTATGGTGAGGAAAATCTGTGTTAAAATTGTTTGGTCTTCTCTTCTTACCAGAAAAGAAGTCTGAATTATAAAGGTATTGAGTAATAAAATACATTGATATATAATATTATATGCATATTTTATGCATTTCTGTGTTTCTAAATTTTTCTGTGTCATCTACTGGCTTTCATGTATTGTCTCTGGCTCCCACAAAACTCCCTCAAAATTTCCATTTGACTTCTTATGCTGACCCATGATATATCAAACCCACAATGGAGAAAGTCATGAAAGGATTACTGGATTTCCTTAAAAAGAATCTATCTCTCACTTCTCTGTTCTGGAACAGACCATACTGAATGAAGATTTTCTTAATGTGAAACAAACTCACCCTTAAGATTCTTTTCTAGGACTCCTTCAAGTTCCTCATTTCATGGAACCTCACTTCTTCTAATCTGAGAGTCATAAACTCATCTCAAACTAGGAGTTTCCAACCCCTTACTCAAAGAACAATATGTTTTCTCCCAGAACTCTAATTTCTTTTTCTTCTTTTTACAATCACCAATAAATCAACCAAAAACCTGTATAAAGCATTGATTATTTGCAAAATTGAAGCTTCTTCAAGCTTCCATTCTAATGAGGGAGACAATATGCACAAGAGACATATTACCTTGGCAGTGGTGTAAGAAAAGTTGGGGGGGCGGGAAGAGCCAAGATGGTGAAGTGAAGGCAGGAAATGCTATAAACGCTTCCCCAGACCACTCTAAGTGCCTTTAAATTATGGCTCTAACCAAATTCTAGAGTGACAGAAACCACAGAGAGATTGAGTGAAACAAATTTTGGACCCAAAACAAGTTGGAAGTTTTCCATGAAGGGTCTATTATACTGGAGTTAGAAAGGACCTACAGCACAGTCCAGGTGTCTCCAGTCATCCAGGAACAGCCCATTGAGCGCTTGGGTCCATGGCAGCAGTAGAAGTTTCCAGACCCCTCAGCCCAGGGATTGCCAAGGACAACCTGGAAAGTCAGCGGGAAAACTCTGGCACACCAAAGTGAGCATGGAGCCAGCCCTGGACACCAGGAAAGGGTCTTGAGGAGCCACCCGGCAGCTGCTTCCAGAGTGCTCAGTCCATAGATGGTAAGAGGGTGGGGGAAGACTATGAAAGTCTCTCTACTTTCCCTAGGACAGGATACTGTTGTTTTGCCCATACTCAGATCCAGGTCACAGTCTGGGGCCCCATACTGCCATAGCAGAGCACAGACCCTCCTCACAGCTCCAGGGAAGAGGGGAGGGCCTGTGGCTAGAACACAGGCCAGGAGAGGCATCTGCAAAAACTTTCAAAAACTTAGGAAAGTGCATCCTCCATCCTGGAAGCAGAGCCACACATTAACAAAGAAATAAAATCAAGTCAGAGGACGGAGAAATGAGCAAAAAACAGAAGAAAAAGAATCTGACCATAGTCAATTATTTTGGTCCCATGGAGGATCAAAATACACACTCAGAAGATGGCAAATTCAAAGTTTCTGTATCCACAACCTCCAAGAAAAGTATGAATTGGTCTCAGGCTATGGAAGAGCTCAAAAAAGATTTTAAAAATCAAGTAAAGAGGGGCAGTTAGGTGGCACAGTGGATAGAGCATCAGCCCTGGAGTCAGGAGGACTTGAGTTCAAATCTGGCCTCAGACACCTAAGAATTACTTAGCTGTGTCACCTTAGACAAGTCACTTAATCCCATTGCCTTAAATAAAAATAAAATTTAAAAACGAATCTTAAAATAAACCAAGTAAGGGAGGCAGAGGAAAAATTGAGAAGAGAAATGAGAGTGATGTCTGAAAATCATAAAAACCAAAGCAGAAGCTTGGTGAAGAAGACACACACAAAATACTGAAGAAAATAAAATCTTAAAAACCAGTTTAGGTCAAACAGGAAAAAGCAGTTCAAAGGTCAGTGAGGAAAAGAATATCTTATGAAAGCAGAATTTGTGAGATGGAAAAGGAGATACAAAAGCTCTTTGAAGAAAACAATTCCTTCAAATGTAGAATGAAACTAAGGGTAGCTGATTACTTTGTGAGAAATCAAGAAATAATATAAATCAAGACTGAAAGAATGAAAAATTAGAAGAAAATGTGAAATATCTAATTGGAAAAACAACTGACCTGGAAAATAGATCAGAAGAGATCATTTAAAAATTATTCGCTACCTGAAAGCCATAACCAGGAAAACATTTTTAAAGAAAGTGTCTAGGAAAAATTGCCCTAATATCCTAGAAGCAGGAGGTAAAATAGAAATTGAAAGAATCTACTGATCACCTCCTGAAAGAGATCCCAAAATATAAACTCCCAGGAATAGTATAGCCAAATTCCAGAATTCTCAAGTCAAGGAAAAAGTATCACAAGCAGCAGAAAAGAAACAATTCAACTACCATGTTCTATAATCAGGATTACACAGGGTCTGGCAGCATCTACATTAAGGGCTCATGGGGCTTGCGATATGATATTTTAGAAGGCAAAAGAGCTTGGATTACAACCAAGAATCAACTACCTAGCAGAACTGAACATCCTTTTCCAGGGGAAACGATGGACATTCAATGAAATAGGGAACTTTCAAACTTTTCTGTTGAAATGACCAGAGCTGGACTGAAAGTTTGATCTCCAAGTACAGGACTCAGGTGAAGCATAGAGAGGGCAGAAGAGAAGGACTATGAGGGATTAATGGTCTTGAACTGTGTGTATTCTTGCATGGGAAAATGATACTGATAACTCATAGGAACCTTATCATTTAAAAGAGCAGTTAGAAGGAATATACATATATATATATATATAATATATATATATATATATATATATATATATGTACAGAGAGAGAGAGAGAGAGAGAGAGAGAGAGAGAGAGAGAGAGAGAGAGAGACAAAGCACGGCACAGGAGAGAGCTGAATATGAAGGTATAATATATTGTAAAGATGGAGTTAACAGGCGAGAAAGGAATGTATTGGGAGAAAAGAAAAGGAGAGGTAGAATGGGTTAAGATAAATCACATAAGAAGCAAGAAAAGGCTTTTGCAAAGGAGTGGAAGAGGGGAAGGTGAGAGGGAATGAGTGAGCTTCAGTACCATCAGAAATGACTCAGAGAGGAAATAGCATATATACTCAAAGGGGTTTAGAAATCTCTCTTATCCTAGAGGAAAAAGGAGAGGAAAAGTATGGGAGAGAGGGGACAGGGAGCAGGGGTGGGTGAGTATAGGTGATAGAAGAGAAGGAAGATCATGAGAGAGGGTAGACAGATACAACATACTTTTGAGGAGGGACAAGGTTAATGGAGAGAGAGAATAGAATAAATGGGGGTAGGGAAGAATAGGATAGAGGGAAATACAGTTAGCAACAGCAAGTGTGGGAAAAAATATTGAAGCAATTTCTCTGATGGACTTATGATAATGAATGAATGCCAAAGACAAAGCTGATGTCTGAATACAGACTGAAACACACTTTTTGTCTCTCATTTTATTTTTCTTGAGGTTTTTCTATCTTTGTGAAGAAATTGTTTACTTTTACAACAGCACTATAGTAGTAATATGAAAAAATAAATTAATTAACTTTTTTAAAAAAGGAAAAAAGTTGGGGGGATTTACAGCATTGGTAGAAAAGGAGAGATGAAGAAAGCTAACCAGAATTCACCAGAGGGTAGAAATCCAGATAGAGAATGGGGATGGTGGGAGAGAAGAAGAGAAAAGTGAATAAAGGAATGGCTATATTCTTTCTTTCAAAGTAACATATATTAAATAAACCTTGAAGGCAACAAGGAAACATTGGTACATTGTATTAATGCTCAATTTCCCCAGTATCTACTCCAACTAAATTTGCTCTTAGTTCAGGAAATGGAACCTTATTTTCTCTTATCTTAGTTTGTTTATTCTTTACCCCTTCTTATTAGAAACTTGGATATGTAAATACCCTGGATGGGAAGACAATGTTCTATTAATGTTTGGTTCAGAAAACAGGGAAAAGACCTGAATCTGAGCAGAGAAGGTAACTTGACAAGATGCCTGGAAAGGATCTGAAGATCCAATACAACAACCTTACAGTTGAGAAAGTTCAAACTCTACAACAGGGGTGGGAATGTCCAGCCTGAGGGCCCTATAAGTTCTAAGAAATCATTTGGTCTGACACTGTCAAGGGAAAAACAGGTGGGACTCGAAACTCAATAAATCTAGGAGCTTTTTAGGGATTAATTAATTAAATGTTTGGCCAAATATAGTAGTCTATTTTTTAGTTTATAATTACAATCAAGTTTAAAATTGGATGGCCTGTGAATTATGTTATAAAGATCCAAAGGTCCTTGGCAGAAAAAAGTTTCCCCACCCCTGCTCTACAGGGAGGCAATATCTTCTCAATTTTGACAGTCCTGTCCCCTTACTAGCTCTTCCTAAATGAAGCATGGGAACGTCATGCCCTGCCCTTTTGCTTTACTATAACAATCTCTGCCTGAAGCAGTAGATGGGCAGCCATCAGAGACCTCAGAGGCCTGTAAGACCCTTCATACCTTAAGACAACCCTAGTCCAAACTTTGAATGATTGATCTACAGTCTATTGGTGACATGGGCTTCCCAAACCAGGGAAAAGGGGTGAGACATGGGAGTTCATGAAAGATGACTATTACACAGACTAAGTCTGGGCAGTTTTCTCAGCTCTGACTTTTCTTTGGAAACTTGAGAAGTTCTTGAAATTTGCTTATGGTAGATGCTTGACTTGGATTCTTTGGGAGGATTTCCAAGAAAATCTGAATGAGATTCCTGCCATCATGAGCAGGCATGTGGAAAGGGAGGATTCCCACAAATCCTATCTCGGATAAGTAGCATCACCAGAGGTCTTCCTTTGCTCTTTTTAATGTTGGAAGGATAAGTGCCAGGATAGGAATGAGGATATAGGCATCTATGCAGTTCAGAGGATAGAATGCTTATCCTAATGTCTGGAATGCTAAAGTTCAAATCCAGTCTCAGATACTCATCTGGATAGATTACCCTGATCAAGTCATTTAACATTGTCTGCCTCAGTTTCCTCATTTGAAAAATTGGAGTAATAATAATAATAATAATAATAATAATAATAATAATAATAGCACTCCTTCCCAGGATTGTTGTGAGAACCAAATGAAAAAACTATTGTATTTATACAACCTTAAGGCACAATGTAAATGCTGTAGTATCTTCCACTGTATACAGATCAACACCAGAAGTCCTGTTTCCTATACTATCAGGTTTAGGGTTAAGACTTTTCTGGAAGAGGCAGTGAGAAGGATGTATTTGCACATCCCCCTCATTTTAATTAACATAATGTTCATATCATGATGAAGTGAACAGAGCATCTTGAGAGGTTATTACAGTGTCTGTCATATGTGATGCCATGTCTTCTTCAATTATAGACAACAGCAATAATTGATATTAATTTTGTAAATATTTTAATTATTTAAAATGGTATATCCTCCTGACTCTGTTGATATTTCCCTGAGAATAAATAACGGTTGAACTTAAGAGAAGAGAGACAGCAGAAAGTAGCATTTTATGATCTTGGATTCAGAAAGAGATCTAGAAACAACCTATATGACCCTGCTCTGGTCATTTAATAATAATAATATGTGAAGAACTTTTATATTGTGCTTACTATGTGTTATGTCACTGTGCTAAGAACTTTACAAAATTTTTTATCTCATTTAACCTTTTAGTCTAATCCAGGCAATCATTTAAGATTTCAAATTGTGAACCAAGCACTGATCTGCATTGGTGGAGAGAGTTTCTTTGCCTAGAATTCCCTAAACAATGGATCAGAGTCAAAAAATAAGACTGAAGAATTGAGGAGGGAGTGTGCCTAAAAAAAGCCATAGACAATTTAATACAGTATTTTCTGAGTTCTTGAGGAGAATGAAGAATACTCCAGGCAGGGTGAATCCCTATTTCCCCAAAGTGGAGAAGAAAGGACTATAATATAAAATATTTATCTCTATTACCTCCCATTATTTGATCATTAAATTACAAATGAAGAGTCTGAGATCCAGGGATAGGAAGTTCCTTGGTGAAGGTCATTTAACTAGTTACTGGTTGAGGTATAGAAATTAGAGCATATCTCATAAGCAAGGGTGTGCTAGAGATAGCTAGTTCTAAATTAGAATTAGAAGCACAGTACTAGAGGACTCATAATTAAACATGCTACCTACCATAAGATCAAGAGGTCAAGGATTCAGAGTGCAGAATGAGGTAGGTGTGTGTGTGTGTGTGTGTGTGTGTGTGTGTGTGTGTGTGTGTGTGTGGAAATGTACATAGCCAATGTGGTTTTGCTTTGCATCAGGGTTTGTTTTCATTACTTTTTCAAGGGAGTAAGAGTAGAGGTTGGAGATTTTATAGAATATGGAACTGAAAATGAAATAAAATTGAATTAAGTAATAAAATTATTCAAGATATATATAAGCATACATACAATTATACATAAAGGGACAGACAATAAACAAGGGAGAGAGAGACAGAGACAGAGACAGAGAGAGACAGACAGAGACAGAGAGAGACAGAGACAGAGAAAGTTGTTGTCATTACTGAGTAATTTGTTGTCCTAATGCAACTCACTTCAATATGGATCAGTCCATAAGAAATCCTCTTACATTTCTCTAAAGCTGTCCATTTTGTTATTTCTTATGTTTTAAAAATATTCTAATCATCATTACAGTATAATTTGTTTAGACATTCTCCAATAGATGGACATCTCATTATTTCCCAAATTGAGGCTATAACAAGAAGAGTTGCTATATTTATTTAGTTATGGGTTCTTTTCTATTTCTTTGTTCTCTTTGGAGGATAGTTGTGGTAGTGGCAAGTTGCTGGCCCTAGAGTCAGAAGGGCCTGAGTTTAAATTGGATCTCAGATACATGATACTTATTAGGTGTATGACCCTGGGTAAGTCATTTAGTCCTGATTGCCTCATGTCCAGGGCCATCTTTAGGCATTGTAATCCATGTCTGGCTACTGGACCCACGTGGTTCCAGAGAAGAAAGTGAGACTGACAACTTTGCATAGCACCTCCTCATTCAAATCCAATTCATGTCCAAGTCATGGCATCACTTCCTAATGTCATGTTCTTCTTTGAGAATGAAGGACAAACAACAGCAACAACATTAATGGTATTCCTGAGTCAACAGGCATGAATGATTAAGTGACAACTTGGAAATAGTAACAAATTGCTTTTCAGAATCACTAGCCCAATTTACAACAATTCATTAATGTGCCTAGTTCCCGGTTCCCACTGCAACATTTACCATTTTCCTCTTTTTTTTTTCATCTTTGACAGTCTAGTTGGTTTGAAGCAAAACCTCAAGTCTCACTTCAATTTCCAGAATTGTTTTCCATATGGTTGTTGATAGCATGATAGCTTCCTTTGGAAACTGTCTTCATATCTTTAACCATTTACCTATTGTTAAATTAGTGTTATAAACTTGAACTATCTCTTTACATACTGGATTTAAGATCTTTATCAGAGAAAGTTGCTTGCAAAGAATTTTTTCTCAGTTACCTTTTTCCTTTGTAATTTAAACTGAAGCCATGTGCAAAACCTTCCATTTTATGTAATCTAAATTCTACATTTTATCTTCTGTGATTCTCTCCATTTATGATCTGGTTATGAATGCTTTCCCTCTTGATAGTCAGGTAAAGGAGCATTTATTTAGAATTATGGGGAAATCAGACTTCATATAAGAAGGTTGTATTTGAAGACAAAGAAGCTAAGAGACAAAGAGAAAAAGAGAAAAAGAATTCCAGGCAAACAATAAAAATACCCAGAGACAAGATCAATGTCTTTTCTGAGACTCATATTGGTGGATCATGGAGTATGTAGAGATAATTTAAGTATTAAAAAAACTGGATAGGATTGGAGGGGAGAAAATGCCAAACAGAGGGTTTTATATTCAATCCTAGAGGTGATAGGAAGCTACTGAAATTTTCTAAATAGAGAGGTGACATTGTTGGTCCTGCACTTTGAGAAGATTATTTTGAGTAAGAATAAATTGCAACTGTGAGAGACTTGAGGTGGGAGCTCATAGAACTATTGCAATACTTCAGGCATGAGATGACAAAAAAGATTTTTACCAGACTGGTAACATTTTCAGAAAGGTTAAAGGCCATATAAAACACATGTTCTAAGACTAAGAAAGACAGGAATTGGCAACAGTTGTGAAGTATGAAGAGAATGTGAGTCAAGGATATCACCTAGGTTTTGAGCTTAAGGAACTAGGAGGATGGTTTTACTATTAGAAAATAGAAGAATTACAAAGAAGGGAGGATTTGGCGTGGTGGGGGGAGACAGAGGAGGCAGATAATGAGCAATTCTGGATAATATTAAGTTTGAATTGTCTATGAAATGCCTCATTAAAAATGTCCAAGAGGCAGTTGGAAATTTGAGACTCCCTCCTTTAATTTGTATTGGGATCTTTTATATCTAGATAATGCATCCATTGTATTTTACTAGTTGCATAAGATATGCATCTAGTATGTGTGTCTCTGGAAGCATTTTCTCTGATATGCTTCTGTGTGTTCTCATATCTCCTGGATAGATCATTTATTAATTCTGTGCTTTTGGACAAGTCTCTGTACATCCTGGGTCTTCATTTTCCCATCTGCAAAAGAAGGTCTTTGGAACTAAGCTATTTCTACCCTTTAAGTTCTAAAGTTTTATGAATGTCATTGAACTTCTATTACCACTTTTACCAAAATGAGGAGGAGGAGAAAAAGAAGGAAAAGAAGAGAAAAAAGAAGAAAGGAGAAGAAGGAGGAAATGGAAAAGGAGAAAAATGAATGCAGAGGAAGAAAAGGAGAAGAAAGAAAAGGAGGAGGAAGAGGAAGAGAAGGAGAAATGGGAAAGAGGAAGAAGAGGAAGTTCTTTCTACAAGGATGGTATTGCCATATATGAAACAGGTTCAAAGATTTTCTTATCATCTTGCTCCCCACTCCCTACCCATCCCCACCCAACACATACCCAGTCCTTCATAAGAAGTAAAAAGTAGCTGCAAATTCTCAGTACCCAAGCAGTCTTTCCACCTTCTTGGCCCTTAGTGAATCATGAATGGAACAAAGAGCATTTCCTCCATTCACATCCCTGCTATTGGCTTTGGGCACTTCCACTCAAGTATCCCACCTGCTAATCTGACCTATAATTCAAGGCATTACCATAAGTTCTGGGAACTGCAGACAGAAGTACATTCCTGCACATGAAAAAAAAATCCATCATTTTATAGTTTTGACTATGTCATTAATATTACAAGGTGCTCTTTTGGGCACCTTGACAGCTCAAGTTGAGTTCTAAGTCTTGTTGGTCAAAATGTCTCTCTCTGTGTGTTTGTTTCTCTGTGTGTGTGTGTGTGTGTGTGTGTGTGATAGAGAATGTGTATGCATATGAGTGAATATGCAAATACTTGTGTGTCGGTATGTATATTCCCATTAAGTGATTCCCATTAAGCTGTTGACAGACTCTTCAAACAGTGTAATGTACCTTCAACCGGTGGAACTTGAGAATAATTCCTCATATATTGCCCTCACCATGCCAAGAAAAGGTGTGGCTTTGCTAAAGGAGAGGTCACCAAGTTTAACACCTTGAAGTCATAGACAAATAGAGATCAAAGGAGACTTTTCTCCTATAAAAGTGCTCATTAAGCCTTCTCCTGGCTGATTTCAGCAAGGCCCAGCACTGGGCAATGTGCCTGTTTTGTCTTGTATAAACATGATGAGGCTCAGGAGGCTGTGACCAGGATAGGAAAAACCAGGTGAGAATTCCAGGACAATATTGACCTTTGGTTGCAGTTTGAGAATGACTGGGCAACAAAGGAACATGTTGAAATGGAAAGAAGACTGGAATGAAGTCTGGAAGTGGTACAGTCATTATTTAGTTTGAAAAGCAGAAAGGATAGCACCAGGTTTGTGGGGTCCCATAATATAGTGGTTAGGTATCTAGGTAGATAGATTCCATAGACCCAAGAGCATACCAAGCTGATCAGGTCAGTCTTTAGGTCATGCCCACTCTCAAAAGTTCCCTCCCACCCTATATCTAGCTGACTAAGCCCTGTAGGGACACTGCATTCTTGGATGACAATGGCAACTACAGAGGCACAAAGGAAATCCTAAAAACCATTTGAGATTTTCCATCTGCCCTGTTACTAAGAATATTAACTTCTTGAGAGGAGGGTCTGTCTTTCTTTTCTATTCCTATTTCTAAGATGAAACATAGCTCTTACAACATCATGGCAGAACTAGACTATATTCCCTACAATTATTTGACATAATTCTAGAGGTGCTTGCCATGACGATAAGAGAACCAAACAAAAGAGATTTTCAGGTTGGATAACCATGGGAATGACTACCTTGTTTCAAGGGTGGAAGTGGTAACCTTTATGTGTCCACTCCTAGCTCTATAGTTCACAAACCCCCACCAGTGTGTTTCCTATTAAGGAGCATTATATTTAGCTTTTATCAATCATATTTGCTCAAGTGGCATATCAGGGGTGTAGTTACCAAGTTTCTCTCCCATTAGCTTAGGGCACATTAGAACTCACAATATCCATGAAGAATGAGCTCAAATTTAGAAGAAAATGGGAGTAAAGCATATGTAGGAAAAACTTATGGCAAAGGCAAGTCACAATCCCTAGTACATCAGAGCGTGGAAATCCTTTTTATCTTAGAAGAGTTCTTATGATGAGTTTTAAAAAATCTCTCCTCATGTTGACTCTCAGTTGCTATGGATACCACTCCTTGAAGTTGTTTCTTCCCTCAGGTGATTGACTGTGTCCATGTCCATTCAGAGAGTGTATCCCAGTGCTCCCAGTGGTATGGAAGACCTCCACTGGTCCCATAACTCCCCTTTGAAGTCATATCACCAATTGTTAAGAAGGACAAAAAAGTTTTCCATCTCTCCCTCCCAAGTTCTTCCAACAAAGGTAATTTCTGATTTGCAATATCTTCAAATTTAGAACTAGAATTATTGAAATTCATCCAAGGCTGAGCTATTTACAGTTAGTTTTACACATCAACACCCTCTAATTACATTCAGGGCCTTCCATGACTACATCATCTGAGGTAGCGAGGATAAATTCCTCCCTCACCCAGACAACCCTGTGATCTTGTAAAACTCTGGATAATAAGCAATAAAATTAATTGGATCTCAATAATTTCAATAAAATAAAAGAATTCAAAATGAATCCACAAAATCATAAACATTTTATATAATATTAATAAAACCAAGGAAGAAATAAAAGAGGACATTGCATTCAAAATAACAGATATAAACCTAAAAATCAAGACAAGATAAAATATAGCTAAAAACACTACAGAGATAAATGAAGCAATTGTGAGCTCCTCCTCCTCCTTTTCTATTCTCTTCCCTTTTTCTTTGCTAAAGTCAACCCTCCACATGGATACTTGGTTCTATCTCCATCTATCTTATCCAGAACATTGTCCCTTTCTCCCTCTCTAGACTTCAATCTCTGATTATCTACAACTCTATAAATATGGCCAAGTATCTTTCAAAATGTTTCATTAGACTTTAATATTTATTCCAACTATCATCCTGCCTCTCTGCTGTCTTTCCCAGTGAAACACCTATGAAGAGCTACTAGAACTTCTGTCTTCACGTTTTTGTTTCTCTCTTCCTCCCTGTGAAATAGCTTCCATCCTCACCACACAATTACAACTGGATTTTCCAAAGGTATCAATAAACATCTGATGGCCTTTTCTCATGTCTTTTTTGATGTTCTTGGCTGAATTTAATTATTGTTTGACAGCACTTTCATCTTCAGCCCAGTTGTTGTTCAGTCACTTCAGTCATGTTTGACTCTTCATAATCCTATCTAGGATTTTCTTAGTGAAGATACTTGAGTGGTTTGCTATTTCCTTCTTCAGCTCATTTTACAGATAAGGAAACTGAGGCAAACAGGATTAAGTGACTTGCCTAGGGACACACACAGCTAGTAAGTGTCAGAGTCATATTGGAACTCAGGATGATGAGTTTTTCTAACTCCTGACCCAGTACTCTAACCTCTAAGTCACCCAGTTACAAAAGTAATGTTTTTTTAAAGTTTAGGTCAAACCATGCCACTATCAATCCCAATAAATAAAATCCAGTGATTGTGGTTGTCTTCAGGATAAAATATAAATATCTTTTTTTGGTACTTAAAATGTTTCACAATAGGTCGACCTCCTGCCTTCCAAATGTCTTCAATTCTACTTCCCACCATGCTTTCATTTTTTTCAATTTTTTCAAATTTTTTTCAATTTTCAATTCAGTCATACAGTTTCTTCTTCTCGCATTTCCTGTTTCCTATGTCTGGAATGGTTAACCTTTTTATCTCAACTTCTGAAGATTCCTGGTTTCCTTCAAGTCTCAGCTCAAATGTTACTTTTTTTGTAGGAGACCTTTCCTAGGAGCTCCAACTAATAAGTCTTCCCCTTCTAAAATTACTTTCCTTCTCCTGTCCATGTATCTTGTAGAAACCTATTTATTTCCTTGCTGTGTCCAACAGTAGAATTCAAATGAATAATTTCTGAATAATGTCCATAAAAAATTTCTGAACTTCCTTTTATCTCCAGTGCATATCATGTATCTGGCTAATATTAATCCTTTAAAAAATCCTTATTGGCTGATTGATACTATTTCTTCTCTGGGTTTTTGTGATTCTGCCTCTCCTCATTCTCTTCATGCTTCTTTTCATTCTCCTTTGTTGGATCACTATCCTTTCACACCCCTGACTAAACCTCAAAGACTTGCTTTTGTCCCTCTTCTCTCTTTAGACTTACTCTTGGGGTGAACTCAACTATCCCCATGAGTTTAACTGTTCTCTTTAAGTAGATGATTCAAGGATCTACATATCCAGTTCCATTCTCTCTCCCAAGTTCCAATTCCATGAGCTCAGAATCTCATGAAGCTTCCCTTAGACAACTGAAAAGGTCTCCTGATTAGTTTTACTGCCTCAAGTCTTTCCCAATTACAATCAATCTTCCACAAAACTATTCTCTTAAATTCACTGCTTAAAGTGATTTTCCTTAAGACCAGATCTAAACAAGCTATTCCCTTACTTCAAAGGATCTCTGTGTGGTCTCTAGGAGAAAATATAAGCTTTGGTTTTTAAAGAACTTTCACCAATCAATTTCCAACTATTTTGGATACATTATAAATTTTTACTGTTCATCTTCGCACAATATATAATTCAGTCAGACTGACCTTTTCTGTGTCCTTCATCCCCTATTTCTGAGCATTTTATTGGCTCCTCCCTCCCCCTTGCCTAGAATGCACTCATAGAATTCCATTTCTTCAAGTCAGCTAAAGCACCAGTCTCTCCATAAAGCCTTTTCTACTCTCCCCAGCTAGGTGATAGAGTGGATAGAGAGCCAGTCAGAAAGACCTGAGTTCAAATCCAGACTTAGATACTACTTGTGTAACCTTGGGTAAGTCACTTAACTCTGTTTGCCTTAATTTTCTCATATGTAAAAGATACTGGAGAAAGAAATGGCAAACCACTTCATTATCTTTGCCAGGAATACCCCGGAGGAGGTCACAAATAGTCAGGCATGACTAAAATGACTGAACACCAATTTCCCCTACAACTAAAAGGGTTTTTCTTGCTAAAAATTCCCCAAACCAATGAAAACACAGCTCTTACTTAAAGAAATGTTTCAAGTGAGCTCCTGCATGAAATATATTATTGGCTGCCATGTATTCAACTATTATCTCCATGCAGATGGCTATGAGATCTATTTATTCACCTCTCCTCTTTCTCCTGACTTCCAGAATTACATCTTTAATTGCCTATTGTCTCAAAATGTATATCCCATCAAAATCTTACATGTTTAAAATTATGTCCTCTAAATATCCATAACTGAACTCATTTTATTTCTCCTCACTAATGTCACTAGACCCATTGATGGCACCACTGCTATTTTTCCATCCACTTGGAGTCACAATTACTCAATATCTGCTGTACCACTCTCCAACTATATATAATTTACTGCCAAATTGCATCTTTTACATTGAAAACATTGCTCCTATCTGCCCTTCTTCTCTCCTCAAATAACACCACCAGACTGGTTCAGGCCCTCATATTCTTATATTTGGATTCTTGCCATACCTGCCAAATGTTTCTCTTCAAGTCTCTCTCTCTCCTCCCTCTACTCCATCTCCACTCAACTATCAAAGTGATCTTTGCAGGTCTGCCATGTTAGATTCTGGAGATGCCCCAGCTGCCTCCAGGATCCAATACAAAATTCTGCCTGAAATCCCTTATGCTTCTTTTTTTTTTTAGGTTTTTGCAAGGCAAATATGGTTAAGTGGCTTGCCCAAGGCCACACAGCTAGGTAATTATTAAGTGTCTGAGACTGTATTTGAACCCAGGTACTCCTGACTCCAGGGCCGGTGCTTTTCCACTGTGCTACCTAGCCTCCCCCACCTTATACTTCTTACACTTGATTGGTCTTTCTTTTTATTCCTAACCTTAAGTTTAGTGCTAAGCACATAGTAGGAGCTTAGTATTTTTTTTTGCCTTGCAGGCAGCAAATTAATGTATTTTTAATCCATTTTCCCATCACCTTTCTTTTTGTTTTCTCCTCTCTAGGCTTCTTGGAGAGGTCCAAAGCAGACCCACTGTCCAATCACTTATCTGACTATAGAACTGAGATTCCACTAGCTGGAGGCCCCATTAATTGATGCTGCTGTTGGCCAGTCATTTTTTGGTCATGAAAGTTGTTTAAATGACACAATTTGGTCTCTCTAGGACTGGAGTCTTTCTACAAATGTAGCTTGGGTAGGGGTAGCTCTCCTGCCTTTTTCTAAGAATAGCTTTTTTATCTTTTGCTTCATTTCTTTCATCATCCTTTGAAGTCTTATCTAAGCTTCTTTCTTCATAGGCTATTCTTCCATATATTCTGAGTTAACTGTCTGACCCTATTTCCTACTGTGACTCCAAATAGAAACAAGTGCTTCAGGCTTCTTGGAAGGGTCCAAAGCAGGTACAGTGCCCAGTTACTTCTTCAACTACAGAACTGAGATTCCACTGACTGGAGGCCACATTAATTGATGTTGCTATTGCTCATTCACTTTTTGGTCATGTGCAACTCCTCATGATCCCATTTAGGGTTTGTTTTTTGACAAAGATATTGAAGTAATTGCCAAATCTGATAGTCTTTTTTCTTCTTACTTTTTGGAATTTTGGGGTGCATTTGATACTGTTTGACACCCTTCCATCTTCCATAAAGTTGTTCAGTCATGTGCAACTCTTTGTGACCCCTTTTGGAGTTTTCCTAGCAAAGATACAAGAGTGAATTGCAATTTCTTTCTCTAGTTCATTTTACAGATGAGAAAACTGAGGCAAACAAAGTTAAAGGACTTTTCTTAGCAATGGAGCTAGTAAATGTCTGAGACTAGATTTGAAACCATGAAAATGAGTCAATCAGACTGTAATTCCAGCATTCTACCCACTATACTATCTAATTGCCCTGTGGTGTTTACTGGAGATCTAATTGGCTTCAGGTCCTGCTGGAGCATCCCCACATAGGATGCAAGGAGATGTATGGTAATTTTCTTCTATAGTACGGGAGAGTATAGAATAGCTTCCTATTATTTGTCTGATTTTATGCTCTTTAATGCCCTTGTCAGTTTTTACTCCAGTGTTTGTCAATGGACCTGGGCTAGGTTCTAGGACCTTCCATGTCACTATCTTAATCAGAAGTTTTTAAATAAATTAGTCAGTCTGAAGAACTCACTATGTTAACAGGTAAAGTCCTAGGTGAAGTCTCATGAGTTGCACTGAAGATCTTGCTGAAAAGAAATATTGCATCTTGGTGCTGATATGCTTTCATTTGAGAAAGTATCTCTTCATTCATGTTCTTCTTTATGGGGTCTTGCCTCTCTTCTTCCAGCACCCATCCATCTAATTTGCTTTTTGTCTCAGTTTCTGGTCCTATAACTCTTTAGACCTCTCTTCAAGGCCAATGCATAATCTTTGCTAATACAAGTCCAGGCTTGGCTCAGTAACCTCAATGACAATTGTCTAGAAGCTACTGATTCCAAGATTTAAACTTTTTTTTTTTTAATTCACTTTTCTTGTGGCTTCTCTTCTCTGAATGTCATTTATTTCCTTTGTCTATCTTTGGTTCCAGGTTTGTAGTCTCTTGTGTCTTCTGACAGTCATTATGCACAGGGAAGTTTGTTCCATTCTTTGTTGTCAGAAGATGCCAACTCGGTGTCCTGGTATATAATATGTATATTATCAAAACTGACTCACAAGAAAGACATGGTTAGAACTTCTGCCCTCCTGAATCCAAGGCTCTATCCACTGCTTAGAAATGTAGGCTACCAGGAGCCAAGATGGAGGTATGAAGGCAGGAATTCCCAGAAACTCACTGCCCCCAAAACTCCAAAAGCCAACAAATTATGACTCTTGCCAAAATTTAGAGGGGGCAGAAGCCACAGAAAGGCTGAGAGATACAATTTCCCAGTCCAAGAAAACTTAGAAGTTCCACAGGAAAGGTCTGTTTCATTGGACCAGGGTTTGGAAAAAGTCACTGGGAGCACAACAGCCAAAGCCTCAGCACAACTGGGCCAAGTGCCTAGATCCCTGGGGGCACCTCTGTCTGTGGCAGGGATCACTGGGAACAGCTTGGAGGGTTGTGAGAGAACTCTGCTGCACCAGAGTGAGTGCTGCAAGTGCTGGCCTCAGAGCAGGCCTGTGGTGAGAACCTACAGCAGGAATCAGGGAAGGCAGCCTGCACCACCAGGGCATAGCCAACAGATCGTAAGGGGGTTGGCCGGGGGGGACTGAGGAGGTCTCTTTGTTCTTCCTGGGGCAGGACTCAGGCATTTGCCCACACCCAAATCCAGGTTGCAGTCTGGGCCCCCCATACCACCATAGCTGACCAAGGACCATCCTCACAGCTTCAGGGCAGAGGGGAGCACCTATGGTTATTCAAATATCAAAGGATAGGCAAGAAAGCAGTCAGAGTCTCTCATAAGATCTTGAAAGAATTAAAGTCCCAAACTCCCCCCCCCCCCCCAAGCCTTGGAAATGAGGTAAATCAGTCATAGGCTGAGAAAATGAGCAAAAAAATGAAAAAGAAGAATCTGACCATAGAAAATTAGTTTGGGCCTTTGGAAGATTCAGAAGATGATAAAATCAAAGCTTCTGTATCCAAAACTTCCAAGAGAAAAAGAAAATGGACTCAGGCTATGGATGAGCTCAAAAAAGACTTTGAAAAAGCAATTAAGGGAGGTGGAGGAAAAATTGGGAGGAGAAATGAAAGCAATGCAGAAAAATCATGTAAAACCAAATCAACAGCTTGGTGAAAGAAATACAAAAAATACTGAAGAAAATAATATGTTAAAAACCAGTTTAGGACAAATGGAGAAAACAACACAAAAGGCAAATGAGTTTCTTTAATCCCTTAAAAGCAAAGAATATCAAAAAGGGAAGAACCACTGGATTAATAGAAAAATTTTTTAGAAAGCTTTGACTTCCCTATTGAGAATAAGGATGACTGTTTTTCAGTTCTGTTTCTAGGCCTGTTTATGTGCTCAGGTCAGAAATGCCCCTCAGGGTGACTGGTAAGCCCAAGGTTTATGAAACAGGTTCTAATCGTGGAGACCTTTTGAATAACTTGCAGATGGAGTTAAAAATTGCTTATAATGATGGCTGTCACCCTTAAGGGAAGGAAGCAGGTCCATCACCTAGCCAATGGGGTAAGCTCTAAATGAGACCTGATCAGAAATTTCTCTGATGTTGCTAAGCAACTAGCCAGAGCAGAAAGCAAATGAGCTTTATTGAATTCATACAACTCCAGGAGCTGGGTGCTGTCTTTCTAAGACTGTTGATTCATTGCAACAGAAACAGTGGCAGTATTTCTTCTTCATAGACCTGATATAAATCCAACTGTTTAACCAATGTGAGGGGTGTTCTTAGTGAAAATGAGCTTCATTCCTTTAAATTCAGAAATCAATTCAAAGGGAGACCTGGGTTGGAAGAGTGGAGGTGGCAGATGCTCCTTTTGGATATTTAGTAAGGACTAAAATTTTAGTAATTTCATGCAACTTTGTGGGCACAAATATGTATAAAAAAGAATGTATGAAGGTCTTTTGGAACACTGCTCTTTCAAAGATGTCAAGTGACACTGACAATTATTAAAAATAAAACTAGGAACAAGCAATATTCTCCTCCCCAAAAGATAAACAGCTTCATCTGTCCATCCAGAGAATAAACTGAGTTTCAACTTGAAAATCTAAGATCAAAAAGGAATACACACCATGAGAAAATAAGAGTTTTATGAAGGGACTGTGACTCTCAGAGATAAGCAAAAATAGCAGATAATTGGATAACAAACCTGGATAATCAGTGGTTCAATGCTAAAAGATGACATGTAACCTTTCCACATTACCTAGTATAGTCTATGCCATATATACCATTCACCACTGAATAGACTGGTCAGCTTTCTAACCATGAGCATCTGGGTATTACCACTGTAGGAAAGTCCTCCTCCAACAAATAAGGACCAAATTCTCACATGTGTAACAATAACAAGGGAAGTTGGCAAGGCTATACTTGCAATTCATGAAACCTTTCCTCTAACCTTACATTTCTATTTCTTACTAATAGCTTGCCAAAAGAGGAGAAGAAAAACAAATGTTTTGGGGGTTTTTTCCCATATGCTAGAGACCAGAGGTCCTCAAAGGGTGATCCATAACCTTCAAGGGTTCCTTAAGGTCATTTCAGGGTATACCCAAGGACAAAATTTTTTAACAATAATCTTAAACTGTTATTCATGTATTAAAGTATGTCTTTCCTTTCCAATTACGTATCTTTATGAGGTTATATTTTCTTCAGATAATTCAAGAAAATGATAAAACAGATTGAAAGTAGGATCATTTATGAGAATACAGTTGTCTTCTACTAACCTAGTAATTAAAGAGATTTGCAAAAAAAGTATGTGTCACTCTTTTTACTATTTTTCGTTTTGAAAAATGGTTACTTTTTATAAAAATATGCTATTTATGCTCATGTGAAATGTGTCCATTATTTTTCTTATAAATGAATTAATAAATACTTTTTATCAGTTTTAGTTGATAATACTATAAATATCTATTGATATATCCCACATAAACAAAAACTCATTGAGATCCTCAATAATTTTTAAGAATATAAAGAGGTTCAAAGGCTTGAGAACTATTGGGATAAATAAAAGTTTGAGAACAATTCATATAGTAAGTATTTGGGGAAGCAGAATGTTGGTATCTAGTAATTACTGATTGCCAGGCTCCCATCAACGCAGACATAAAGATTCCTGAGAAATTTATCCATTAGACATTGTCCATATAGTTGTCAATGAGCCTGTTGTATAGTCCTCATGATAGTCTTATCTTCTCTCCTCTCTTCTCCTCACCTTTCCTCCCTGCCCCTCCCCTCCTCTTCCCTCTTTTCCTTCTCTTTTTTCTCCTCTCTTCACCTTCTCTCTCTCTCTCTCTCTCTCTCTCTCTCTCTCTCTCTCTCTCTCTCTCTCTCTCTCACACACACACACACACACACACACACACACACACACACACACACACACACACACACCCCTCATCAGCTTCCATGAGTCTATCACTTCTATACAGATAACTCTTACATCCACAGGATCTCCCCCTTAGTTTCAATCATACATCCCTATCCCCTGTTGGGATTTTTTAATGGGATATTCCAAAGACATCTTAAATTTTCCATGTAAAAGTTGTTTCTCTTTTTCTTTTCTTTTTCTCCTTATTTATCTATTTCCAACTTATCTGCAAAGATAGTTTTCAATGTGAATCCTTTTGCAAGATTTTAAGTTCCACATTTTTCTACCACCCTCCCTTCCCGCTTCCCTCACCATGGCAGCAAACAATTTGTCATGTAAAATCATGTTTCAAATCTTTCTATATTAATCCAAGTTCCTCTTCTTTTCACTAAGCCTTCGCCTTTTACTGACTTCCCTCTTCTTATCAAAGGCATCACCATCCTTTTAAATCTCTCAGCTTTGGATCACAGCTTTATCAACAACTCCTCATTCTCTCTCACTCTACAGAGCAATTTGTCAAATTTTATTTATTTTTTTAATTTATAAAATAAATCAAGAATTTCCATAACATGATATGAATGGTAGCAAGAAACTGCAAATCTGCTATTTCGTTTAAATAAATAATAGTTATCTGTAGAATTTTTCTTTTCTTTTTTCTCTCCCAAATCTTGCAATTTCTATTTTCATGACTTCTTGCACTTTTGATTTTTTTTTCATTTAGATTTTTAACAACTAACTTTGGACCTTCATCACCTTTTACTTGGATTATTTCAAAAGCTTCTTAATTGGTCCTCTGGTTTCCAAACTCTTTATGTTCCAGTCCATCCTACACACTAACACCAAAATTATTTTCTTAAGTGTAAAATTAACCATATGACTCTCCTCAGTCATCTCTGTACTGGATTCATTTTCCTTCCAGGGTAAAATATAAATTCCACTATTAGACTTTTGTGGGGGAGAAGTTTGCAATGGGGCTGTAAATTGCCCAAGGTCACACAGATGGGTAATTATTAAGGGTCTGAAATTGGGTCCTCCTGATCCAGGGCCAGCACTCTTTCCACTGCCCCACTTAGTTGCCCTTCACTATTAGACTTTGAAAGTCCTTTGCAGCCTTAGATTCAATATAACTTTCCAGTCACATTGGACATCATTCCACTTCCCTCACTCTGCAAACCAATCTAGCTTTATCTCTGTTCATGACATAGGACATGCCATCTCCCTATGCACTTCTTTACCTCTGTTCATAGGTTTCTTTTCTTTGTTTAAGATGTATCTCTCAGCTCGGGGCTTTTCCTCTGTATGTTTCCCATGTCTGAAATGCTCTCCTTCCTCCTGTCTGTCTCCAGATTTCCCTTCTTGCTTCAAGTTCCAATTAAAATCCCACTCCCTACAAGATACCTTTCTCAATCCCTCAATTTTACTGCTTTCCCACTTTTAATTAATTCTTATTTAATTTGAATTACTTGTCCATGGTGGCTTGTATCTTGTCTCCTCCATTAGACCATAAGCTCCTTAATATTTTTCCTTTTTGTGTATCACCAGCACTTACCTCACAAGAGTATGGTACATAACAGGCAATTAATAAACATTTATTGTCTGTCTCACTGACTGAAGCCTATCCTCATCTTGGACAGGTCAAAGTTCTTGGCCACTATAACTGCATCTCATTTTTTTGCTCTTTCCATTTGCATTACTGTAGTCATTGTATATATTGTTTTTGAACACAATATCTTTATTTTTAAAGATTCAAACTTACATATCAATACTCATTATGTATATTTTTTCAGTTCTATTCGCTTCTGAAATCAAATAGAGCATGCTTCCTTTAATTCTCTATATTCATCATTTCTTATTATGCATTCTTGTTAACACAATTTCTTTAGTCATTTCCCAATCAATGGAAATGAAAATAATTATTCAGTGAATAATTATAAAAAGAATGCCTTTAGCATTTCAACTAATTTTCATTTAATAATTATTGATTTATTTTCTAATGCTTAATATTTTATTTTTAAATATAGAGAAAGTTACATTGACTTTATGCTTTTGTTCAACAAAATAATCCCAACAAGCATATGATTTAGTCCAGATGAATTCACCTTTGGTCTAGGTCAAATAATGTCAATCAATTAAAAATTAGGTTCATTATCTGAGCTAAGTAAAAGTTGAATTTAATAAAACTATAATGAATGTATGCTCTGTTAGAATGTTTTGTAAGAATGATCTGGTTTATTCCATCATATTGCCATTTAGCAGAGGCAAATTTTAATAACGGGGTTGGGCACTGCTATTTTATTGACAAAAAATAATATTCTTTGGATGTTTGTTCATTCATTTTTAAATTGTCCTTTAACTTTCATCAATATTTATGTCAATCGGGGCAGCTAGGTAGCGTAGTGGATAAAGCACCGGCCCTGGAGTCAGGAGGACCTGAGTTCAAATGCAGCCTCAGACACTTAATAATTACCTAGCTGTGTGGCCTTGGGCAAGCCACTTAACCCCATTTGCCTTGCAAAAACCTAAAAAAAAATTTGTCAATCAAAAAAATCCAGACTTACCTACCTCAGTAATCTGTGATTTCTTCAGTTAAAATACCACTCTCTCAATGCAGGTTTTATAGACCTTTTCGCTTCCTTCCTCCTGCCTCCACCCAGAATACAATAGATAGTCTTCAAGTGAACATGTTTTTGAAATAATTCATCAACTCATTGGTAGGCTCTTAATGATGATTCCTCCAAATCTGGGTAAGCTAGTCCTTAGATAACAATTATATTCATCATTAGTTGAACTTTATTTGAAGTCTACCTCGCTAGAATTACAGTCATTAAAAATTCAGGAGTTATTATCATACCTCAAGAGAGGATCAGAAGGAGTCACTCAACAAATCTTAAGAAAAAACTATAATGATTAAAACAAATGAATGAAGTGGGGAAATCTGAGCATCTTCTTCCAACTATCTACTGATTGATGATTGAATATAATACAGAGAAGAGGACTATGGTTCATGTGTAGTCCTAAAAAATGAGAACGCTTTAAATACCCTATCATGGTACTTAATATGGGTTAAACCTAGGAGCAATATAATGACCCCAGAGTCTATATATGGTTCTTTCCACAGGTCCATTTGCAGGTTCATTTTAACCCACAAACTTAGCATAAAAATAGTGAAAATTTGTTTAAAAAAATCTGTTGAGGATTATGAGAAAGTAGAGAAATTCTACAAAGAAGTCCTAACATTCTCCAAATAAAAGCATACAAAAATTAGCAAATTTTAAAATTAATAAAATTTTATTTTTGTATTTCATGAGATTCATAAAAGTTAAATATTTTTTTTAAATTAACATATTTAAGTTTCATTTCTTCACATAATCCATCAAGAGTTAATGTCTTTCAACTAATTTGGCTAAGACCAGTTTTAAGTAATAAGAATGTTGCTAGCAAAATTTTTGCAGGTCAATTAAAGTTAGTTATAGACTATTACTGGCACATAAACAGGAACATGGATATACATGGTGCGTTGTGTTCTTTGGGTTAATCAAAACAACAAAATAATTGACAAATATATTCTGTTAATTGCTCTGTTAATAAACTTTGTTGTTTTTGTTGTTGCTTTACATATATCACTGGCAATGTCTAAGTTTGTTCATCTGAGAAACACCAATTGCTCTATGAGATATTGGGAAAATGAGGCTACATGTCTTCCATGATACAGAGAAGAAACAATTCTATTTTTGATTCTAAAGATCCATATTGTAGTCTAAGTAGGTTCAGTAAGTTTAAAGCTTCACTAAGACTTTTGAGAGATCCTGTATGAGGAATTTTAAAATATTTCCATCTAAAATGGAAATTAAATGGGAATTGAAATTAAAATTTCATTTTAGACTATTACCTGTGAAATTTGAATTAAAATGAAACAAAATAAAAATTAAAGGGTAAATTATGAGATATGCATGTATTTATATGTATATATATTATATGTATATATATATTAATATACACATGTGATGATGTGTGGATATATGTGCATGTATGTATGCATATGCTTTTTAAATTTTTTCATTTTGCTTTGGAAAAATCCACTTAGAAGAAAAGATTTTTCATTGTTGAGGCTCAAACCATATTTAAAATGTCCAGAAACATAAAGATTCTTTTTTCTCATGAAGTTGGAGAAATTCTCCTAACAAAACAAGTTATTCAATTGTGCTTTTGTTTCACCCTCAAGACCAGGGTCTCCCATTGCATCCTGGGTCATTGTCATACATTTTGACCCATGTCTTGTCCCTGGACTCTGAAGACTGTGGAGCCGAGAGTGAGAATGGTGACTTTGCACAGCTCTGCCTCACTTAAATTCAATTCACTTGGAAGTCAAGACATCACCTTCCTGATGTCATTGGTCCTCCAGTTGAGAATGAAAGATGAACAACAACAATCTTTTCCACTCTTGTGTTTCTTTTCTTCCTACCCATCACCCTTTGATGTCAATAATAGCCCTGAATAAATAAAATAGGGCAATTAAGGAGAAGAATCAAGTCTGGGAAGAATAGCAGGTTCATTCTAGAGTCCTAGGTATATTTTTTCAATAAACATTTTCAAGATTAACAAAGGCCAGGTAATGAATAAAGTTGGAAAGGTCTCAAACTGTCAAACTGGGAATTTCTCAAATGACATATGGGTTTTGAAGTAAAAATATGACCTTCCTTTTCACCACCTCCCATTTTTTTTGGTCTTGGATCCTTTAGCATTCAAGAAGGTACAGCGAGGCAGGTATCTATCTGGTCAAGGTGCATTCAGTTCATAGATACAGGCTTAGAGAGAGAGTTTCTCTTCCTTTATTATTTCTACCATAGGTTTCCATTCATTGTCATACACGTGAACCCTTTGACACCTTGAGAAACCACCTCAAGAAATATTCAAATGAATGCTACCTGTTTTTCTTATCTTGTAAGTTTATCTGAAACTCAGCATTCTCACTCCCTCACCCATTCTGCATACAATTATAAGTGGATGTGCCAAGTATGTTCTACAGGGCCAACCATCTGCTCCCTTTAGGTTGGGCCATGTGCTGATGTATCTTATTGTCTAACTTGCAGAATTTAACGATGTAGTTCATTTAAAAGAGCAATGAATTTGGATTTAAATACTGAGTAATTTTACTTTTGATCAGTTACATAGCTTCACCTCTTTCCTCATCTATCAATGAGACAGTTGGGCAAACTGATTGCTAAAGCCTCTTCCAACTCCAGAGACCAGGGAAATATTATCAATAATGATTACCTAGATTTTAACAAGGCATTCATTTTTTAATATTTTGGGGGAAAAATTAGTTCTAAGTTCTTTTTTTCCTCTCCATCCCCTTGCCCATCCTTAGAACAGGCAAGCAATACAATGACCCTTCTACATTGTAAAGTTGTGAATAAAATATCTAATACTATTCTTGGTGGTAATGGTAGTGTTTATCCTTAATTCTGGAAGAGGAACCAATGACATCAGAAGGGTTATGTCTTGACTTGCAAGTAAATTTGAATTTAAATGAGTCAGAGCTGTGCAAAGTCATCACCTTCACTCTCTTCTCCAGAGTCATCAGCGTTCAGGGGCAAGACAGAGTAGGATGACTTACGATAGCCTCCACTGTTCTTCTGGAAAAGATGGAGAGATGGATCAGATAAGAAGATAATACAGCTAGATGAGTTCAGGTTGGATGGTAGGACTCAGAGAGTAGTTAATGGTTCAGTATAAATAAAGCAGGAGATCTTTAGTTGAGTACTGGTAAGCTATCCCCTTGTCCACGTTATTTGACATTTTTATCAATGACTAAGATAAAGGCATAAGTAGTGTTTCAAATCAATATTTATTCAGCATTTGTCATATTGCAAGCATTGTGCTAAATTCTGGGCACATAATTACAAGGTAATAGAAAGTCAGTTCCTGCCCTCAAGAAGCTTACTGCCTATTATAGAAAAAATACAAAAAATTAAAAACAACTATGTTAACTTTAAAAAAAAAAACTTCTCTTGTTTTTTCTTCCTATCTCATGGTTTTCTTTCTTTCCCTTTAGTCTTAATTCCCCTTACTCTAAATGACTAATATGTAAAGATGTTAAACACAAATATATATGAACAGACATGGGGAGGATAGTAGAAAAATGTGTAACTTACAAATTTGCAAACGAATAAATGTTGAAAAACTACCATAGCATTTAATTGGAAAAACAAAATAAAATATCAATTAAAAGTTAATACAAGATAAATAGATGCAATTTCTGGGGGCAGGGGGCAGGTCTGATATGCAGGTTAGGTTTTGTTCCTAGAATAGAATGGGGAATGTAATGGAAGAGTAGAGTAGGATAATAGGGATGGATGGGGAAAACATGGAAAGAGTAGAAGACTAGAGAGGGATGGCCAAGGAAGAGAGTTTTGGTTTAGACAGGCTAGAACTGAAGACTGCAAAGATTCTGGGCAGAACCATGAAGAGTTCTATTTCCTTTATGGGAGAAATAGTGACATGGACTAACTGCAGCATCACAGCAGACCCAGAGTCCCTGGGTCCTAGACCTTGCTTCTAACTTATGGGTCCAGATATGGGTCAGTGGAATCCTAAAACCCAATTGATTATAGGTGGGCAAAGGGTATTTGAGAGAATCACTCTTCACTCCTCAGTCTTGACTTAATGATTCTGTTGCAGATGCAAAATAGAGGGGGAAGAAAAGCAGGGAAGAGGGCAATTCCTGCCTCATGGTCAAGGCATGTGTCCTCGTGATTGCTTCGCAAACTTTTTCACAAAAACCCAATGAGTTAAGTATTGCAAATATTATGCCCATTTTGGATGGGTAGACAAGCTCTGAGAGATTAAATGACTTACCCATGAATACAGAGTTTCTTTGTCAGGATAATATCAGGTCCATCCCTGAACACATTCTCTGAGTATTATAAATCTCATAAAAGACTTTATCTTTTCAAGTAAATCTGTGTTTGCTCCTTTATGAATATGTTGCTCCCTCTCATCCTTCCTTGGTTGCTACACTCCTCACTTAAACAAATAAAGAGATGCTCATTGTGAAGCAGCCTGTCATTAAACACCAGCTCCAGCCCTTAAATAAACAAAAGATTATTTGAAGAGAAGCCAGAGAATCCAGATTCTCCTGACCATGTTTATGTATCTCAGGGTTTATTCTTGCAAAATTTTTAAAGGCAATTTATAGTTAGATCCAGTATTTTGTTTCTTGGGGGTGGGGTATACAGAGGAAAAGTAGCTTGAAGGGAATAATTTTCTTTTATTTCTTCCAAAATTTCAATATTTTATTTTTTTGTTTTTTCCAACTACATGTAATGATAGTGTTTTTCCTTTCCTTCCCACCTCTGACCCCACTACAGAAAGTATTCTAATGTAAGGTCTACATTTATACCATTCTAATTGTAGAACCATATTGATCATATTATGAAAGACGAATCAAACTAAATAGAAGAAAAAAACAGAAAAACTGACATAATATATAAGACAGATTTTTAAAAACTGAAGATAATAAGCTTTGGTTCTCATTTAATCTCCACAGTTACTTTTCTGGATATGAATGTAATTTTCCATTGCAAGTCTTTTAAAATTGTCTTTGATTATTATACTATTGAAATGAACAAGTCCAAATGAAAATCCCATTTGGTTGTTGATATGTATAATGTAGGGAACAATTTTCTTAGCCTTCTTCATTTTGGTTTTCCTTCTTTTATTCCTAAGTAACTAGATTCTCTATTTCCTGAGGCTCTCGCATGATATTGCATGGGAGATGCTCCTAAACTGAAGAATGGACTCTCAATTCAGACTAGTTAAGATACCAAGACACTGCTGCTAATCTCATCGATCACATAAACATACCCCATATCCCACAATCGTATTATATTCTGCCTTATCATTGACATCTTTGAATCATCCTCATTGACTGTACTAGAAATTCCAGAGAGACTGTCCATGATAAGGTTTCCCCAGCCTACAGTTTTCCCTAGTGAGAATCATGTGGTTATCTCAGGAAATAGAAGTTAAAAACAAAGACAAAACAAACAAAAGCAAACACAAAACACACCCCCCAAAAAAAGATTCAGAATTTTTAATGAAAATTTCAGGAAACCTCTGAGATGACAATGTAGGTCAGAAGAATGATGAACTTAGAGCTTTGATTCCAGACCACCTGTGAGCCAACAAGGTCAGAACCAATGACTGCCCCTTTATGGGATAAAATTCAGAAATATGATCTACTTAATTAAAACCTAGCAATATTAGTTGGGTCCTTTTGTGATGTGGTTTGTTACATGAACATTCAAGAACCCACTTTTACTTTTCAAAATTTTTATTGATTTTCATTTTTTTCAAACTTTACTCAGCTTTTACATTACATTTATCTTATACTTTCATTTACATTTTACATTTATTCAGTGACTACTATGTGCTAAGCACTCTGATACATGTTGGGGACACAGAGAGGTTCAAAGCTGAATTGGAGAGAGGAAGCAGTATGCATGTATATCAACAAGATTTAAATAGAATAAACTGGAAATAACAGAAAAAAAAGGTTCTCATTGAAGGGTATTAGGAAAAAAACTTCTTGAAGAAGGTAGCATTTGAAGGTGGGATTTGAAGGAAAATTTCACCTTTTCTTCCTTCACTACCCTTCTCTCTTATTGCATTTTGCCTCAATTAAGTAAAACAAATCATCCTATTAGTCATGTCTGAAAGTTTATGCCTCATTTCAAATCTCTAGAACAATACCTCCATACCCAAGGGAAGCCCATCCTTCTGAAGAGTTAAAACTGCTTAAACTAAGTTTGGGGAATTAACTTGAATTTGAAGTTATCCTGTTTACAATTATAGGACTCATTGTCCAGAAAAGAGGCCCAGTGCCATCCTCAGTTGGCAAGCAAGTATAGAAATGGATAGGGCACAGGACTTGGGGCAGAAAGACTTGAGTCCTAAACTTGCCTCTGTCACTAATTGTGTGAAAATGGAGAAATTATTTAACCTTTTACTGCCTCAGTTTCCTTATTTGTAAAATGTGAATGATAATAGCATCTTCCCTTCAGGTTTATTCCAAGAATAGATGAGATATTTACTTAGCTGTGTGACTTTGGGCAAGTCACTTAACTCCATTGCCTGGTCAAAAAGAAAAGAAGGAATGAGATGATGTTTACAAAATATTTTGCAAAATTTAAAGTGGTATTAGATGACTCCAAAGGTCCATCTTGGGAGCACTTGATTCCAGAGATATTAGATTGGAATTTTCCTGATTATCTTCTTTTTGGCCAAATGGCATGACATTGGATTTCTAGGGGAAATTTATTAATGAAGTTCAGAAATGTTTCATGCCTAGAACCTTGAGTAAAGTCAAGTTAACAATAATAGTGATTTAAAACACTTTACAAAAAATTATCTCCTTTTATCCTCACAACAGCCTTGGAAGGTCATTATTATTATTATTATTATTATTATTATTATTATTATTATTATTATTATTATCAAACAGATGAGGAAAACAAGTTATACAATGGTTAAGTGAATGGTCTAGGATCACACAGCTAGTAGCTAAGACTGGATTGAAATTCAGGTCTCTCTGACTCCAGATTTAGAGCTCTATCCACTGCATCACTAAATTGCTTCTAACCACATGTATTTCTAAAGTGTCTACTATGTGCTAAGCTTTGTGCTAAAAACTGATGATATAATGAAAGGGAAAAATAATTCTTCTTGTCAAGGAGCTCACAAGTCTAGTGTAAACAACTATGTATAAAAATATATGTTGTTGACGATGACGTATTTTTGGTGTTGGTGTTGATATTAGTGCTGATGTTGATGATGATGATTTGCATCCTACACTTCACAACCCCATTTGGGATTTTCTTGACAAAGTTACTGGAGTGGTTTGACATTTCCTTCTCCAGCTCATCTTATAGATGAGGAAACTGAGGCAAGCAGGACCAAGTACCTTGTCCAAGATCACAGAGATAGTGGGTGTCTGAGGATGAGTTTGAACTCAGAGCTTCCTTACTGGCACTCTCTCTACTGAGTCACCACAAGCAAGATTATTGAGAATAAATTGGGAATAAGTGATTATCCTCTCTAGCTAAGATATTGGAACTATCTATTGATTGATCGGGGCCTCCACTAAAGTCTTGCCCCCACTATATTAATGATCAAATGATCAATCCTTTTTTCACATAATCCTCAGTCCCAGGGACATGAAGTCTTTATCCCTTAGTGAGAGGCCAGCACATCACATGTTTCATGGAATCACTCCTGTTCCACTGTCTTTTGAGATCAATTAATTTGGCTGCCCAAGTTTCCAAATTTGCTTTCCTCCTCAATTCCACCTAGGCTCAGGGATGCTGAATTGTTGCCACAGTTCTAATCCAACTTTAACTTAGGTTTATTAGGAAAGGGGGGGGGTATAGATCTCTAAACTTAAAGCCAGGAGACTCAATCTCAAACTAGTCAATATTTTAACAACCTGAATTAACCAAATGAATTCTCCTTTTTTTGGAACACTATCAGAACTTGAAAACAAGGTTCTTTTATACAACCTTGATTGAAGACCGAAATTTAAAGAAAAAAGACAACCAAGGATGGGAGAGTCTAGAGCTTGGTAAGAAGCACTTCTATGTATTAAAGTGAAGTCACTGAAAAGAGCAATCAATTCAATTCAAGTGCAGTCAAATCCACTTTGATGCTGACCAAGGTGATTTCTTTGACTTCACAATTAGGTTCACTCAGGTCATTCTTATAATGGTGACATACCTTGGATCCCATCCATTTTAACCATTCTCATGATCAATTAATTTGGTTGCCCAAGTTTCCAAATTTACTTTCCTCCTCAATTCCACCTAGGCTCAGGGATGCTGAATTGTTGCCACAGTTCTAATCCAACATCATCTTAAATTCTGCAATTGTATCTCATTCTACTGAGATCACTCAGAACTCACAAATACTCAACCTAAATACTATTTCCTTCAGAACCATGACATTTCACACAAATATATTTTTAGAAATTATTTACAAATGATCAAGTAAAAGTCTATCTAGCTATGGAACATCAACTATGTAAAGCATTTCAAAGGAAGGAAAGCCATTGTTAATGTTGTGTTAGTTTCTGGCAGCAAATCTCAGAGTGACTTTATGTCCCAGACAGATCTCCAGGACCACAATTATTCAAAATCCACTACTAATCTCAGTGCATTCCATTGACTAACCCTTCCATCCTTTCATGTTAACAACCATGGAGAAAAATCAGATGATAGCAATACTAGGATAAACAAGTTTGTTCTTTGAGATTTGTACAAAAACAAATTTCCCCTTGAGAGGCTTGGCTTTGACCTGGGTGTGAAAATAATACAGAATACTTCTCTGACTGGTTAAATTTTATTTTATTTTTTAACTTAATTTTTATTTTGTTAAGTTATAATAATTTTCTTTATCTCCTCACTGATCTCCATCATGAGGAAGGGTAGAAAAAAGAAAAAGAAAACCCTTTTAAGCAAAAATGGAGTGTCAAACAAAACACATTCCCATTTTATTCACATCCCAAAATTCAACACTTAATTCTACTCACTGAGGTCATCTTTCTGTGAGCATATTTCATCATGGATCCTCTGATCCATAATAGGACTGACCAGACTTCATGAACTTTCTTTTTGTTTGTTTGTTTGTTTATTTATTGATTTTTCCAACTGCACGTAACCATACTTTTCAGCAATCATTTAAAAACTTTTTCCTATTCTTTCCTCCCCTCCCTCCTCCCTTGACAGAAAATAATGTAATATAGCTATTTTGAATATAACTATGCTAAATATAGATCCATATTAATTATGTTCATCCAAATGGAAGAAAAATAATTGGAGAAAAATGTTTTCTAAAAGACAATTTTTTAAAAAAATTGAAGATAATAAACTTTGGTCTGTATTTAAGCTCCACAGTTCTCTGAATGTGGATGGTATTCTCCATCACAAATCTTTAGTATTATTTTTGATTATTGTACTGCTGAAATGATCGAGTCCATCAGAGTTGATCCTCCTCAAATGTTGGTATTAGTGTATATAATATTCTTCAAGTTCTGCTCATTTGAGAGTTCATACTCTTTCAAAGTTAGCTTTAAAAAGTCATTGCTATTGTAAAAATTCTGCTGTTCCTAGTACCTTCACTCCATATCAGTTCATACAAATCTTCACTGACAAATTTTCTGCTTAAGTAATACATAAAAATACTAGTAATAGCTAAAATTTATATAGTGTTTACTGTGTCAGAGCACTGTGTGGAGTGTTTTAAAATTAGGATATCAATGAATTCTCAAAACAACCATGGACATTAGATAACTGCTATTATTATCCTCATTTTACAGATGAGAAAACTGAGACAAACAGGATAAAGTGACTTGTCCAGAGTCACACAGCTAGGAAGTGTCTATGGCTGAATTTGGAATCAGGTCTTTCTGGCTGTGGGACCAGTACTCAATATACTGTGCTACCTACTTGCCCAGATATTTGAGTCATGTTTTAAGTTTTAAGGATGGTTGCTATTTTATTTTATTTTATTTTTTATTTTATTTTATTTTATTTTTTTAGGTTTTTGCAAGGCAATGGGGTTAAGTGGCTTGCCCAAGGCCACACAGCTAGGTAATTATGAAGTGTCTGAGGTCGGATTAGAAATCAGGTACTCCTGACTCCAGGGCTGGTGCTCTATCCACTGTGCCACCTAGCCGTCCCTGATGGTTGCTATTTTAAAGCAGAAAAAATATCAAACAACTTCATCTAACTTGATAAAGAAAAGGAAAAAAAGTAAGTAAAAGAGAGATGTTCTAAGGTTCATAGAAATCAAGTGACTAATGACCAGAGGATGAATAAAATGGAGATTATGAAAGTTAATGTCTCAGATATATCACAAGAATCTGTTTTAGCACTTTCTGTTTACTAGATGCTTTTAGCAACCATCCTAGATAGAACACTGAGTTTGGAATCAGAAGATTACTTTTCCTTAATTCAAATCCAGCCTCAGGCATTTGCTAGCTGTGTGACCTTGGGCAAGTCTCTTAACCCTATTTACCTTAGTTCTCTTATTTGTAAAATGAGCTGGAGAAGGAAATAACAAACCATTCCAATATCTCTGCCAAGAAAACCTCAAATGGAGTCATTAAGAGCAGGACACATCTGAACACCTAATCACGTCACCTCTTAATGGGTATATATGCACAAAAGTCAAACATTTGTGATCAAATCTCCTCAAATAGTACTTTTGTTCTTTGGAAAGATGGCAGAAAATAAAAACATTTTAGAGATTGTAAACTTTCATTCATTTTCCTAACAGGGAACACTTTCCTATGAAGACTCCACATAACCTATAATGTTAATATGATTTCTTATTGACTTGAGAATGCCCTATGTGATGCTCATTGTCTTCCAAAGGCTGTCAATACAGTATTAAAATTGATCCCATATTCTCTTAGTACTCACTGATTGAACAGACATTCTCTAGGACTACATACATGCTGATATCAATGTAGAAATCACTGAAAGTTATTTTTACAAGGGTTGACTCTGAACATGACTAGGATTTAAAAACAGATATTTTTGTATGTAGCATCAATGATTAAATCTTATTACTCCACATTAAACCTGGGGTAACCAGAGGTTGTACAGAGGCTAGCCAGAACTGCCTTGCTTCTTTCAGCCAGCAACATGTGCTAGCTCAGCATTTGAGTACTTTGGGGATGACTAACTACCTGACTTCTTCCTGCCGACTATGTGCGTGACTCAGCACTCAAGGGGCTTGGTACTTTGGGGATGATGAAATAAGCCCCACATCGCTCATTGTGCCAGAAAAGATGAGTTGATGACTCAGTAGATTTTTAAAAATACATTATCTGTCTGGGAGCCAAGATGGTGAAGGAAGCAGGAAATTGTCATAACCCTACCATATTCACCTACAAACCACCATAAAATAGTGCCCCAAAACATTCTAGAAGAGAGAAATCAGCAAAAAATGGGGTAAAACAATCATTGTGCCCAAGAAACTTAGATCAGCAGGAAGGTCTGCCTCACTTAAGTAAAAGGGGAGCTCCGTCCAGAACAGGAAGCATCCCAGCAAGCCAGCAACAAGCTTCACCTCAGCAACCAAGACCAGTGGGAGGTCCTGAGACCCAGTGCAATGAAATGGTCAGAAGACAACACCAGGACTTGCCACATGTCTTAGCATAATGAGAGAAACGGGCAGACTCCAGCTCTGAGAACCACCTTGGATTTAAGCACAACCCAAGACAAAAAGACAATCTCCAATGGCTTCAGCTTAACTTTCTGGAAACAGGTAGACACCAATTCTATGATTGCCAGGACTCCAAAATACTTCAGCATAGCCCTAGGCAAAAAGGAAACTTCCAGCAACCAAACTGCCTCAGGCTTCAATGCATTTATGGAAAATGAAGGAGCACCCTACCAGCCTTGACACAGACCAGTCACCAGCACTAGAACTTCAACTCAGCACCAGATAAGCTACCAGACCCCTAAGGTCTCCAGCATCATCAGTTATAAAACCCCCTTAACCCAACACCAGACACAAGAGTTCCCCATGGACCCCAGAGCAACACCAGTGCTCACCAAATAAAAAGTCAATCCCTGGCACAAGAAACCTAGGACACCTCAAATTTAAAACCTGAGACAGAGGTCAAATTTAAAAGAAAGGAAAATGGCCAAAAAAGACTAGCAAAAAATAAACAACAAAGGATCTATACATAGAAATGGTATGATGGTCTCAAAACACAAACTCAGGACAACAATGTTAAAACATCTCAGAACAAAACCCCAAAGAAAAATGCAATGAGGTGAAAAGTTCAGAAAGAATGCAGAAAAGCTCAAAAAAGAGTTTAAAATCATTTAAGAAAGGTAGAAGAAAAATCGGGAAAGAAATGAGAGTGATTCAAGAGTAGTATGGGGAAAAAAGTTGACAGTTTGGAAAGTAGAACTGACCAAATGGAAAAGGAAATATAAAAATCAACTGAAGAAAACAACTTCTTAAAAAGTATAATTGGTCAAGTAGAAAAGAATGTACAAAAGAACTGAGGAAAACAACTTTTTATAAGTTAGAATTGGGGGAAGGGGCAGCTAGGTGGCGCAATAGATGGAGCACTGGCCCTAGGGTCACTGGCCCTGAGTTCAAATCCAACCTCAGACACTTAATAGTTACCTAGCTGCGTGGCCTTGGGCAAGCCACTTAACTCCATTGCCTTGCAGAAACCTAAAAAAAAGTCAGCAAAAAAAGTTAGAATTGGGCAAGTAAGAGCAAATATCTCTATGAAACATCAAGAATCAGTCAAACAAATTCAAAAGTATGAAAACAATAGAAAAAAAATGTAAAACTGACCTGGAAAAGAAAGCTAGGAGAGAGACAATGTCAGAATCACTAGACTACTGAAAAGGCATAATCAAATGGAGAATCAAAAGAGAATAATCAAAAGAGAATCTTTCAAGAAATTATAAAGGAAAATTGCCCTGATATCTCTGAACCAGAGGACAAAATAGGCATTGAAAGGATCCACTGATCACCTGAGGAAAGAGCTAAAAAAATACAAACTTCAATGAACATTATAGCCAAATTTCAAACTATCAAATCAAGGGAAAAGTACTGCAAAGTGACCAGAAAGAGATAGTTCAAATGTTGAGGAGTCACAATCAGGATAACACAGGATTTAGTAACTGCCACTTAAAAGATCAAAGATTATGAAACATGATATTACAGAAGGCAAAAGCACTGGGACTACAACCAAGAATCAAAATGAAGCATATCAATCAAGGGAAACATGGTCATTCATTGAAATAGAAGGATTTCATGTTTTCATAAGGAGAAAACCATAATTAAACCAAAAGTCTTATCTCCAATAACAAGCCCCATGAGAAGCATACTAAATATGTTTTTCTCACTTACTTTATTCCCTCTCATGGTTATTTTTCCTTTTGATCTGTTTCTTTTTCCTTAACTGAGGCTAATATGGAAATATATTTTCTATGATAGCACATTTATAACCTACAGTGGATTGCCTACCATTTTCAGAAAAGGGAAAGAAAGGAAGGATGGAAGGGAGAAAAATTTGGAACTCAAATTTTAACCTTGTCCCTTCCTTCTTTCCTTGCTTCCTGACTATTTACCTTTCTTCTTTCTTTCCTCACTCTTTCATTCCATTCCTTTCTTTCTTCTTTCCTTCACTCTCTCCTCCTTTCCTCCCTCCCTTCCTCTTTCTCTCCCTTCCTTTCATCTCCTCTTCCCATTCTCATTCCCATATTCCTCCTCTCCCTCTTCCTGTCCTTTCCTCCTCCTCCTCTCCTTCTTCCCTTCCTCTTTTTCTTCTCCCATCCTTCTCCATATCTTTCTCCTTCTTGTTTTCCTTCTCCAGCTCCTCCTCCTTACTCCTCTCCTCCTCCTCCTCCTCCTCCTTCTTCTTCTTCTTCATCTTCTTTCTTCTTCTGTTGCTACTGCTCTGCCTCCTCCTTCTCCTTCTCCTTCTTCTCCTTCTCCTTTCTCCTCCTCCTCCTTCTTCTCCTTTCCCTCCTTTCTTTTTCCACTACATACCATACAATGCCAGAAACTAAGAGCATTTTATCTGAATGATAACTCAAATTTGCTTTTTTCTTGACTCCAGGAATCAGGAAAAGTCACAAGTTTGTTTAAGTTAGCACTAAAACAGGAACTAAATTCTCAGAGATTCTTCAAGAGCACTGTGACTCAATGGAATCACAAACTCACCATATTGGAGGATTTCTTGTACATCTTGTAGTTCAAACTGCCTTAGAAGGAATCCAATCTGTAAACATAAGACCATACCACAATAGACTCATCTTCAAGTCAATTATTTCAGAAAACTAAACCCTCTCTTCCATTTTTCTCTTAATCCCATGATTACAAATAGGTCAGCAAAATTTCTGTTACTCACAAAAAGTAATACCTAGAAATAACTCTAGTCTCTTCTGCTTTGTATTATCATTATCTGGCCAGACAAGTTGTCAGGAAAATTAATCTCAATGCCAAATAGCATCTTATTGAGGAGTATTTGCCATTTTGCATCTTAAATATTGATTCCAAAATAGAATTAAATCACCAGAGGACTTTTTTTTTTGCTTTTTATCAGAATAGTTCTGACATGTAGAATGTAAGCTCCCTGAGACCAGCAATTGTTTCACATATTATTTACAAGTGTTTACAGAATGTAGAGTCAAGTAGCCTCAAGTCAAAAGTAATTCAAAACTCTTGGATGCCAAAAGAATTCTTTTCTCATATATATGAAATCCTTATGAAGCTTCCCTTAGGCATGGTGTAGCTTTCTGTTCTCCAGAATCCTGAAACTGCCTTTCCTCATATGTCTAGTTGGCTCCCGATACAAATGCTGTCTTCAGTTTTTGCTATTCTGGAGATACTGCTAGCACAAACCACAAGAAGTCCAAAATTAGACCTTTTGAAGTTCATAAATTCAAAGCGGGAGCCAAGAAGACAGAGACTCTCTCTTCCTTCCTTCCTGGCCCCCAAGTAATTCCCCTCAGATACTTAAGTGGGACCCCATTAGAGTATTGGATTGTCATACTCCAAACTGATTTACCTAACCCTCCGCCTAGCCTAATAACTTTCTGTATAGTATTATTCCATTTAACCCAATAGCATTTTGCTCCTCCCATACTGATTTAGATTTTTTTACATCTACTTAATGCCTTTGATTGATTGATTTACTAGAAGCTGGGCAACTATATGGTATAATAGTTAGAGTGCCAAGCCTGGAATCAGGAATTCTCCTCTTCAGGTGTTCAAATCTGTCTTCAGGTACTTACTAGCTGTGTGACCTTGGGCAAGTCACTTAATATTTTTTAACTTCAGTTTCCTCATCCATAAAAAATGAGCTGGAAAATGAAATGGAAACCACTAAGACATCTCTGCTGAGAAAACTCCAAATGGGATCACAAGTGTATGACACAACTTAACAACAACAACAACAACAAAAACAACAAACTTAAAGGTAATCCTAGCTGTTAAAGTTTTAAAGTCAAACAATATCTCTGTATTTTAATGAGGGTGGAAGGTGATTAAGTGATTAATTCAAACCACCTTTAAACTATGTTAGAGAGAGGCAGCATAGCATGATGGGTAAGGAGCATTAGGTCTGGCATTAGTAAATCTGTTGCTGTTGTTCAATTGTGTGAGCTGCATTTGACTCGTTGTGACCCCCTTTGGGGGTTTTCTTGGAAAAGATGCTAAAGTAGTTTGCCATTGCTTCTCCAATTTATTTTACAAACGAGAAAATTGAGGCAAAAAGAGTGATGTTACTCATGCAGTATCACACAGGTAGTAAGTGGCTGAGACCAGGTTTGAATTCATAAAGAGATCTTCCTGAGTTTGGACTCTTTATTCTATCCACTGGGTCACCTAACTGTCGCATTACAAAGACCGATGTTCAAATCCTTCCTCAAATAATAACTAGTTATATGACCTTGAGTTAGTCATTTAATTTCCCTCAACCTCAGTTCATTTATCTGTAAAATGGGAATAATAACAGCACTTACTTTGCAAAGTTGCTATGTTTTGAATGAAATAATATATGTGAAGTGCTTTGTGTGGTTTTTGTTCAGTTTTTTAATTTGTTTTGTTTTAAAATGCTTATTACAACAGACACAATTCACAGATGACTAGGTTTTTTTTTTTCCTCTTTCCCCTCCCCCATCTATATTCATTGTGCTTTTTCCCATTTGGGGTTTTCTTGTCAAAGATACTAGAGTTGCTTCCCATTTCCTTCTCCAACTCATTTTACACATGAAGAAACTGAGGCAAACAAGGTTAAGTGACTTTCCCAGGTCACACAGCAAGTACGTGTCTGAAGCCAGATTAGGAACTCAGATTTTCTTGATTGGAGACTAAACAATAATGTTCATTTCTCCTGGGATGGGTTGAGGAGCACCCTGGGAACCTGATAACTCTGAGAAGTTGTGGGAAAATTTCTTCCTGATCACAAACATACCAAAGGCTTTTTTTAATCTCAGCAAAAAATCCCCATCCCATTGGTTTATTCCCACAGGCATTAAACTGTCTTTTCAGTTTTGGGATTGTTCAAGGGGATTAGGTCCAGTCTAACCAAAGGCTTTTACTTCCATGATCTACTCAGCTCCTGTTAAATAGGATCTTTGAGAAACATGCCAAGAAAAGTTCCGAAGTTTACATCTTTATGGATGTAGGACACTTAAAGAGTATTCCCTGATATATTTAAATCAAACATGCTGTAAAAATAAATAGTCTTCCCAGAAACCCAGAGTCTCAGGACAAGGTAATGATTTTTTCACAGTATTAATGGAATTGAGTCATAACTCATGCTCATCCTATCATTCCTGTCTCATAGTAGGAATTTCAGATACAAATTATTTGAATTTTGAATTCCGTTCTATTAAAAATGGCCTAGAAATTAGGATTTCCTCTTTCTGTAAAAGATGTTGTGTTTTTACAACAAAGTATGAATGATCTGTAATCAGTTTCCCAAAGTAATTTGACTACTTTTTAAGAGAGATTTGGCTGCTGATACACCTTTGGGCTGCTGGGTAGCACAGTGGATAGAGAACTGGCCCTGAAGTCCTCTTGACTTCCAAATCAGACACTTGATACTTACTAGCTGTGTGACCTTGGGAAAATCATTTAACCCTGATTGCTTAGTATCCTAGGCCATTTCCAGTCGTCTTGATTCATATCTGGCCACTGGATCCAGATGACTCTGGAGGAGACAGTGAGACAGGTGACATTACACAACACCCTCTCACTCAAATCCAATTTATGTTCATGTCCTGGCATCACTTCCCCGATGTCATGATCTCCTTTGAGAATGAAGGACATACAACAACAATAATAATGTAATTCCTAATATTACAGTACAATTGCTGAGATAGGAAATGGGAACTTACTATATCACTTGAACAATCACTCACTAGGTAAAGTTGAGGCATACATAATCTATAGAATTCAGCCAGAATATAGCATTCCAATCCAGATCCTTTTTTTAAAGATTTTATTTATTTTGAGTTTTATAATTTTTCCCCTAATCTTACTTCCCTCCCCCCACCCCCCACAGAAGACAATCTGCCAGTCTTTACATTGTTTCCATGTATACATTGATCCAAATTGAATGTGATGAGAGAGAAATCATATTCTTAAGGAAGAAACATAAAGTATAAGAGATATCAAGATCAGACAACAAGATATGTTTTATTTTTCTAAATTAAAGGTCTTTGTTCAAACTCCATGGTTCTTTATCTGAATACAGATGTTATTCTCCACTGCAGACAGCCCCAAATTGTGCCTGATTGTTGCACTGATGGAATGAGCGAGCCCATCAAGGTTGATCATCACCCCCATGTTGCTGTTAGGGTATACAATGTTTTTCTGGTTCTGCTCATCTCACTCAGCATCAGTTCATGCAAATCCTCCAGGCTTCCCTGAAATTCCATCCCTCCTGGTTTCTAATAGAACAATAGTGTCCCATGATATACATAGACCACAGTTTGCTAAGCCGTTCCCCAATTGATGGGCATTCCCTCAGTTTCCATTTCTTTGCCACCACAAACAGGGCTGCTATGAATATTTTTGTACAAGTGATGTTTTTACCCTTTTTCATCATCTCTTCAGGGTACAGACCCAGTAGTGGTACTGCTGGATCAAAGGGTATGCATATTTTTGTTGTCCTTTGGGCATGGTCCCACATTTCTCTCCAGAAAGACTGGAAGAGTTCACAGCTCCACCAACAATGTAATAGTGTCCCAGATTTCCCACAATCCTTCCAATAATGATTATTATCCTTTCTGGTCATATTGGCCAGTCTGAGAGGTGTGAGGTGGTACCTCAGAGAAGCTTTAATTTGCATTTCTCTAATAAGTAACGATTTAGAGCAATTTTTCATATGACTGTGATTGCTTTGATTTCCTCATCTGTAAATTGCCTTTGCCTATCCTTTGACCATTTGTCAATTGGGGAATGGCTTTTTTAAAAATTTGACTCAGTTCTCTGTATATTTTAGAAATGAGTCCTTTGTCAGGAACATTACTTGTAAAGATTGTTTCCCAGTCCAATCCAGATCTTCTTAACCATACTCTACTCACTAAGCCACACTGCCTCTCCTTAACATGACCCTTTCTTAAATTCTACACTAAACACAATATATATATATACATATATATATATATATATATTGAATATAGTGTTTAGGAAAGAATACCACAACAGAGATCTTGAGTCCAACAGCATCTGGCAACGAGTCATCTACCTTATTTAAGATCATGTTCTTCATCAACTTCATTCAAGTGGGATAATAATGACTAATACTTTAGAGCATGTTTATTTTATGTGCCAGCACTGTTTTAAGCAGTTTACAATCATCATCTTATTTAATGGTCATTACAACCCTGGGATGTAGGTATTAGCATTATCCTCATTTTATGAATGAGGAGATTGAAGCAGACAGGGTTAAATGACTTGCCAAGGTCACACAATTAGTAAATATCTGAGGTCTTCCTGGTTGAATCTCTAAGTATAAATGGAAAGTAGAGATAATTAACCAGAATAAGGAAATTTTTTGGTAGCAATAGTAGTAATACTTTTGAATACATAGCTAAGCAACTTTTTTCTCTGAAAAAACTTTTTAATAAGATGATTTTTAACTTTATATGGTCCTGTTTAAGTGTACAGGACAATGCATTAGGACTCATTGAAGTCCTTTGAAATCTTTGTTTCTAAATGAGGCTCTTTCTTCACTCATGTCATATATTGGTACACTGGGGACTTGTGAGCCCACATAAAATTTCCTTTAAAAGATCCTATCTCTTAAGAGATTTGAATTGATTTAGTAAGGTGGGATTTGCAAATGAGTGGGGAGGAGGTGGGGGGAAACCACTATGGAAGGAGAAAAGAGAAGTACTAATTGAACCAAGTTAGAAAGATCAGAGCTCAATTTTTTTCCTCAGATATATAGTCCCCTGATAATTACTGAGCTTTGCTGTAAACCTCAGTTTCCTCATATGTAAAGTGAGGATATTAATAACACTTGTTTCATGATTTGGTGATGAGCATCAAATGATATGCTTGCTCATGATTTTGCAAACCTTGTTTCTTATTTTGTTATTTTAGGGGGCCCTGTTTTTGTTTGTTCTCTTTAATATTTTGTTTTGTTTTCATTCTGAATTTAAACAACAATAAAAAGAGCATTTCCAAACTTAAGGAAAGGAATCTCCAGTTCATAAGCATTTGTTCTTTAAAATATATATTTGATACATTTCTTTCAATCTGTTGTATTTGTCTGTGCATCCTGAAATTCCTTCTGTTCTCTTGTAAATTGTTCAAAGGTTACAATGGACTAAATGATTCCTTTAAAGAAATTAAAGGGAAGAATCCTATGCGTACAAAATACTCACAATAGTTCTTTTTGTTGTAGCAAAAGACAGAAAATGGTTGAGAAAATTATGGTATCTGAATATAATAAAATGCTATTGTGCCATTAAAAAATAATAATACAGGAAAAGTTTCAGAGAAACTTGGGAACACTTGTGTGAACTGATGAAAAGTAAATAGAACCAGAGGAAAAAAATTCCAATAAACTATCAACATTGAAACAACAAATAATTTTGAAATATTTAAGAACTCTGATCTACCCAATGATTAATATTTCCAGAAGGCCAATATGACTTTGGACATTGTTACTATAGGAACCTGTCCCTTTCTATAGTTATTTGTTCTAATGTAACCATGTTAATTTTTATAATGGTCTTGTCTTCTCCTCCTCTTCTTCCTTCTGCTTTCCTTCAAGGGGATAGTAGGGGAAATGCCTGAAAACTGAAAACATATAATTTTTTAAAGTGTTTCAAAGTTCCTCTTTTGGGGGCATCACTATTGTATAAACACTTCTTTCTCCAAATTGTGAGATTAATCCAAAGAATGATGGAAGAAAGACATTGTTACAAAGTCAAGGAAAACAAATACACTGTCCTTACCCCAATTATACACCTTTCTCTGCTTATAACATTTTCTTATCTCTGTGTATGCCTCAAGTCATTTTACCATTCCTCTAAGAGTCTACGGGATAATAATCTAAGCCTTTCCCTCCTTCATGGTTTTCCTTTACATTTTCAACCCCCTTCAGGATCCTCATTTTATTTGTGACTATTTTCCCCCTGGTACTATCCACTGTCATCCTTCTTATCCTTCCCCCCTCCATTCCTCCCCACTTCTGTCCTCTGGTGTACCAAATTGAGTGTGTACAGGTTAAACCCTCCTTTGGCCAATTTGCACAAGTGTAAGGGCCAGCTGCTGCCTGCTGTCACCACACCTTCCTCCATGATTATAGACTCTTCTTCTTCCTCACCCAAATGATAAAAAAAAAAAAAATTGCAAGTGTTCTGACTCCTTCCATTGTCTCCTCTTTTAGTCTCCCTTCTTACGTCCCTCGGCATCAGCTTTGCCACCTTGGACAGTGCCCGCCCCGGCCGGTTGGGCAGGAGACTGGGGGTCGGATGCAGATGATGACCCTCTCCCTCGTTCCCCTCATCCCCCTCTCCTGGTCTCCATTGTGGGGCAGTCGTTGTCTCCTTGCACCCGCCCCCGGCTCTCTAAAGATGCTGCAGCAGCCGGAGGAGGGCCGGCGGGTTGCCCAGCCAATCACTGCAGTCCCCCTTAAAGCACCCCTCTCCTTTTCTCTCTCTTCCTTTCTCTCCTCGGCTCCCCCACCCCAGTCATCACCCCCAGCCCAGAAAAACCTCTGCCGCAGTCTGCCTCGAGCTCCCCCTTCCCTTCCCCTCCCAGGGTGTCTGCACCACCAACCAAGGCCAGCTTGTAATTCTACTGAGTTACGGGCCCCCCAGCAGCTGTCTCCCTTCATCTCCTCCTGCTCCTCCCCTCCCCATTCCCTCTTTCCTCCTGTTCCCTCCCCTTCCTGGGTACCGCCCCTCTTCGCAGCCCGGCGTGGGTGGACGCACCCCAGGAGGACCAGAAGCCCAGGATTCGCAGCAGAGCTACAAAGGGACCACTGCTCTAGCTTCCCTCCCTTTCCCCTTTCCCCTTTCCCCTCCCCCTTCCCCTCCCCCTTTTCCTCCCCTTCCCCCTTTCCCCTTCCCCCTTAACCCCTTTCCCTTTCCCCTCCCCCTTTCCCTTCCCTTCCCCTTCCCCATTCCCCCTGCCCCCTTTCCCCTCCCCCTTTTCCTTCCCTTCCTCTTCCCCCTTTCCCCTTTTCCCTTTCCCCTTCCCCCCTTTTCCTGCCCTTCCCCCTTCCCCTTCCCCCTTCCCGATTCCAATCCCCACCCACCCAGCCCTGTGTGGACCGTGCCCACCTCTGGAAGAACAAAAGATCAGAGTTCACCACCGAGCTTCAGGAGGATTCCTGCAATCTATTCCCATCGCCCCTCCCCGTTTTCCCCCTCCTTTCCCATGCCTCCCCGAATTCCAGGCGGGCAGCCCCCACCCCGGAAAGCCTTTGTCCCACTGCAGAGTCACTGCGGCTAACGCTACGGGCTCTCCCCTTCCCCCTTCCTCTCACCTCTCTGACCCCCTCCCTCCTATTCCGAGCCTCCTAGAGCCCCCCACCCCACCCCCGTCCCCGGAGGACTCCAAGCTCTCGGAAGAACTGCGGATGCTGTGGTCCAGCTTGCCCTCCTGAAGGATAATGCTCCTCCCTGTTCCACCTTTCACTCCTCTCTGGGCTGCGTCTTGGAGAAAGGCCCCGAGCCCAAGACCGACCTGTGCTGCTACCATTCCTGCAGGAAAGACCGAGCACCTGCAGGATTTGCCAGCCTAGGGCTAGCCCTTTGTCAACTGGCCAGCCAGCGCCACCATCAACCCAGATGCAATGGAGAGCGCCCCCTCCTCCTTGATGCCACCGGCAGTGATCTGGTATGAAACTCTTTCCTTGACCTCTTCTCTGATGGAAAAAATTGGGAACTAGCTCTTTGTATGTGGGCCACGCCACCCTGAGAACACCAAGATCTAGTGATATCCTTCCTGGGCTGTGGCTCCAAAATGGCTCCCCACCCCACCCCATCCCCATTAGCTAGCAGCCATGGGTGAGATGTTGGGCAGGTGATAAGCAAGCTTAAGACAGAAGGAGCATCCAATATGACCACGATCTCTACTTTGGGGCCTTTACAGTGGTCTGGATGGGTCCATGTTGTATCTGGAAGACAGAGGCAGCAGCTGCTGGGGGAGGTGCAGGATTATGATGGGCCTGTGCCAGTCTGGGTGCCAATACTGTCACCAGTGAGCTGGATGGGGATCGTGCACTGGTCCAGGGATATCTACATAAGCTATGATAGCTAGACCAGACACCAGATCTGAAGCCAGATGCCCAGTGGCCGAGTTATGCTATTACAACCTCCCTGGGCCCTTTCTGACACTTGTGTCTGGCCAGCCATTTCTGCCCAGAGCAGAGAACACTGGCTCACTGAGGATGGGCACTAGATCCAGACCCATCATAAGATTTCTCTTTGAGGTCCTCCCCCATATTTTACCCTGATTACTTTCCTTGCCTGCTGATGTCTCAGGATTTTTCCCTCCAGGTCTTCAATCTGCTTTGTGGATGTGTCTCCTGTATCAGTGACTGGAGCAGCCTTCTCCCCAGCCTCTCAATGGGACCAATCTCCTCTCTTTTCTGGTTCTTCTCCTTAACCTTCCTTAAGACTGCACCAGTTTTTCCTCCTTAAGATCATGGGTGATTTTGATGACCACAGGAAAGACAACATCTCTTAGAACTTGAAGGAGTTACTCTGCAAATGGATTGTACAAATGATTAGGTTCTATTTTCCTTTTTCCTTCCCTTCCTTCCTCCCTCCCTCCTTCCCTTCCTTCCTTCCCTTCCCAGGGCTTCCAGGAGGCTCTACTATCCCTTTGTGTGTTAGTATCTAGGGTTCCCTATATATCTTTAATATCTAGGGTTCTCTATATAGCTTTAGTATCTAGGGTTCCTCATCTGTCTTTAGTATCTAGGGCTCCCCATATGTCTTTAGTATCTAAGGTTCCCAATATGTCTTTAGTGTTTAGGGTTCCCTATCTTTTCCTTTCCATTTAATACAATTCAGCAAGTATTTAGTAAGTGCCTACTATGTTGATGATTATGATGATGATATTTTGTCCATTGCTGGGGATCCAAAGATAAAAATGAAGCAGTCCCTATCCATAGAAGTCAGGAGTTAGTTGCTTTGTTTCCCCCTTCCTCTATGCCCATGGAGAAGACCTATATTTGGAGCTGGAGGGAACCTTACAATTCAAACCCCATTTTACAAATGAGGAAACCAAAGGGATGACATGGCTTGCACAAGGTCATGAGCAACAGAGGTGGAATTTAAATCCACTGATTCTAAAGTCAATGAATTCCCCAACCCCACTGAACTACTGAATCTCCCTTTCACTTTCCTTCCCAGTCATTGCCCAGGACGAGAACTCAACACTGGTCATTGAGGAAGATAAGGAATAATGTGCTGCTGGATGTTGGAAATATGGTTCCCCCAGTCCCTTCACTTAACACTCCCCATTCTCAGTCCTGACCCAATTCATTCATTCAACTGTATAGAAAGGGAAACTCATTTCTCACAGGAAAGGACCAATAAAGCTTCAGAAGTCCTTTCCTCTCCCTCTGTAAGTGGTTACCTTCTGTTAGTCCTGAGTTGTTTGTTTTTTTTTTGGTTTAAGATGAAATACCTGATAAATGACTTTGTCTTGTGTGATTTCTTTTTGCTATTTTTTCTATCTCTAGCATTTACTTTAGCACTGTGTCTGACACATAGGGAGGGCTGAATAAATACTTGCTGATTATAATGGAATCCCTCACATTTTCCTCTGGGCCACAAGAGCTCAGTAGGGTCTAATAGCAAACAAGGGCTTTCTTCCTTTCCAGCTGTGAATCATGTAGATTGGTTCCAGCTGGGTCCCCAGTGTTGGGTGGGAGAAGGGGCAACTACCCCATCTCCTATCCAGCCTCCATGCGGCCACAAGGTCGCCCCTATAATTTTTGTTTTTGTTCTTTCCTATGTGTATGTGAATAACTATCCTGTAGTGCATGTGCTCAAGACTAATAGTGAATTTGTGAAGGTCTGAAATTGTGTTAACTATAATTCATGAGCAGCTGTGCTTGATGGTTGAAGTTCAGCCTGGCCTATTTGACTGCCAGTAGGGCAGTTGCAATGCAATGAGAGATGAAATTTAAAACATATATAGCAAGTCTTGCAAAACTGCTTTATTTCCAATGAGGTATAAATACTAGCCTCACAACTTCTTGTACATGTAACTAAAAGTGAAATTACTATATCTGTTAAATATATCTGTTGAATCCTGTTAAACTTATTAATTCTGTTGATGTGATAAAAGCTGTGATTGTTTTCATGATTAGCATTTCTTTCTGTATAGAAATAATCTATTACTTAATTTTAAAAAACAAGCAAACAAAAAAGTATCCATCCCAGGAAGTCTGGTTTTGTTTTATTTTTGTTTTCTATTACACTCCTTCACTACATTTTGAAGATATTCATATTCTGAAGCAACACTTGTTTCTTCTCTCTCTCTCTCTCTATTGGAATATTAACACTTCATCATGATGTATCTCCTTATAATTGCTTAAATAAATTCATTGTTTCCTGTCTCTGTTTCTCTAAGTCATAGATCTATGTCTTTTGCCCTTTGGAATATTATACTCCAATATTTCCTTACATTTTTAGGAGACACTACAATATCTTCTGAGCTCCTTACTTTTTGAACTTTTTCTTTATTTTTTACTCTGACATGAGTGCTTTGGACTGTGATTATAACATTTCAAGAACTTTTTCTTTAAAGGTTCCTTTCAAAAGATGAATGATGGATTGCATCAATTTTTATTTTCTCCTCTGATTCAAAAAGATATTAAGTAGTTTTCACTTATCATTTTTGGAAATATATTGTCTAGGTTTTTTTGAGGGGAGAAGGCAAGGAATCATCATTCTCAAGGAATCCAGTCATTCATAAAGTGATCTCTACTTAATGTGTCTCCCTGACCAGTATGTGTGTATGTAGACACATGTACATGTAAAATTGCTTAGTCAAAGCATATGTACAGTTTAGAACCTTTATATATATGTAATATATATGGATATATATATATAATGGATATATGGACATATAAAGATATAATATATAATGGATATGGATATTATGGATATAGATAATATATATATATATATATACATATATATATATATATGGTTCCAAATTGGTTATCAGAATGGTAACTCACAGCACTACTAACATTGCATTAATGTCCCTGTTTTTCCACAGTCCCTCCAGCATTTGTCATCCAATAATAGTGAAATTCATCTGGGAAAAAAAGTTTCAGAATATCAATGGAAGTAATAAACAAAAATGGAAGAAAAGGGACCCACCAGTATCAAAATCTCAAACTATCTTTAAAAAAACAAGTCAAAATTATATGGTACTGGTTAAAAATAGAGAGGTCAATCTGTGGAACCTATTAGTTATATAGCATTAAGAAGCAGTTGCCTAATGTTCAATAAACCCAAAGATCCCTGATACTTAAGTAGGAACTCTTTTTTTCAACAAAACCTCATGGGAATATTCAAAAGCAATCTGGAAGAAATTAGATTTAGACCAACACCTCAGACTACAATCTAGACTATAATGGACACATGATTTATATATAAAAGGTTACATCCTAAATTAGAGGAGAAAGAAAGAAACTTTTTCAGATCCCTGGATAGGAGAAGAATTCATGACCAAATAATGATTAGACAGGATCACAGAAGAAGATATTGGCAGTTTCACTTGTGTAGCATCAAAAAGTTTATACAAAAATGACACTCTCCTTTTACCCTATCCTTCTTCAAAAGTATTTTGCTTCTGACTGGGACCTCCCCCAATCTACCCCTCTTTCCATCACCCTCACTCTTTTCTCATATCCCCTTCCCCTTCCACTTTCCTGTAAGGTAAGATAGATTTCTATACCCAATTGAGTATGTATATAATCTCTCTTTGAGTCAATTTTGATGAAAGGTTGTTCACTCCCCCCTCACCTGACACTCCTCCGCTCCACTGTAAGAACTTTTTCTTGCCTCTTTTGATTGAGATAATGTTCTCCATTCTACCTTCCCTTTCCCTTTCTCCTAGTACATTCCTCTCTCACCCTTTACTTTTGATATTTTTATGTATTGCCCCAACACATTCAACTCATACCCAGTGCCCTCTTTCTATACTTACTCTATCTGCCCTATTAATGAGGAAGTATATGAACTGGCAGAAACTAGACATAGACGAACATCTAACACCATATGCCAAGATACCAAGATAAGCTTAAAATGAATACACAATTTAGATATAAAGGATGATAACATAAGCAGATTAGGAGAATGTGAAAAAAATTATATGCTAATTCTATGCATTGGAGAAGGGTTTATGACCAAACGAGCATTTTACCTCATGGAAGGTTAAATTAAAAATTCTGAATACTTAAAATTAAGAAGTTTTTACACAAACAAAACCAATGCAGTCAAAATTTGAAGAAAGGGGAAATTTTTATAGCCAGTTTCTCTGATGAAAGTCTCATTTCTCAAATACAGAGGAATTTATCCAAATTTATAAAATATGAGGAAATCTTTAATTGATAGGGAATATGAATAGGCAATTTTCAGAGGAAAAAACCAAAGCAGTGGTAAACATGAAAAAAACATAACTGGCTAAAAATTATGGAAAGAAAAATTGTAACAACTTTAAGGTACACCTCATACCCATCAAATTTGTTAACATGACAAAAAAGGACAATAACATGCTTAAGGGTATAGGAGAACATAGGTACACTCATGTACTGTTGGTGGAATTATGAATTAGTCAACTATTAAAGATAACAATTAGTAATTATAACCAAAAAAGTATAAAACCCAATTACCCAGCAATAACCCTTTGACTGCAAAATAGATAGACCTACTTATACTGGGTTTGGTTAAGTACAATTTAATCTTAACACTAACTTTTGGAAACTATGTGAAGAATGATGTAAAATATGATATTTAGGGGAAAAAGATAAACTTTGGAGCACATATACACTTTCCCTGGAAAGAAATGGAGAGATTTTAACACACTGAGAAAATAAGAAAGATGATATCAAGGGGCAGCTAGGGAGCACATTGCACAGAGCACTAGCCCTGGAGTCAGGAGAACCTGAGTTCAAATGCGACCTCAGACACTTAATAATTACCTAGCTATGTGGCCTTGGGCAAGACACTTAACCCTATTGCCTTGCAAAAACAAAAGATGATATCTAATGTATATATATATATATATATATATATATATATATATACATATGAAAATCTGGGGGTGTATAGCATTTTTCATGGTGATCTTTTGGAATTGTCTTGGATCAATATGATCAGTTACTAGGTCTTTCACAATTAAGTATCTTTACAATAGTGTTGTTATTGTGTAATGTTCTGATTCTATTCATTTCACTTTTTTTCAAATTAGTCTTTCCAGCTTTTTCCTGAAAGCTTACACCTCATCATTTCTTATAAAACAATGATATTTCATCATATTCATATGCCAAAGTATATTAATCAGTTTCTCAATTGATGGAGATCCCATTAATTTCCAATTTTTTCCATCATAAAAAAGTACAAATATTTTTGTACATATGGATCCTTTTTCTTTTTCTTTGATCTGTTTAGAATAGGGACATAATAGTCAGGGTTTTTGGTTTGTTTGCTCCAGGGCAGTGAAAAAAGAAAGTTATAGATGATCACACATAGAGAAAAGGACATTTTCTTTCTAAATTCTTAATTTCCCCAGCTGAGAACTCAAAATAAATCAAACATATTTCACTGATAAATACTATTATAACTCCTTCAAGGCAGGGAGAAGATTACACATAATGGAATAATGGAATCTCCTTAGATAAATGATCAGTGGTATTAGAAGGAAGGAGGCTTTAGAAAGAGAAGCTCTGTCTCCCCAAACTCCTTGGTTTCAAAAACTTCTACTGCCCCTCTGCACTGATTCCCATGGGAAGGAATCTAAAATACCACAAGAGAGAATTATGATCAAAGAAGAAATAGGAAAGAATGGATCCACCCACAGGAAAGTAGGGTTCAGATAAAGGAAGCAGCTGGTTTCATCTCTTCAGCTAAGTATTTCCATCCCCCCCTTTTTTTAGGTTTTTGCAAGGCACATGGGGTTAAGTGGCTTGCCCAAGGCCACACAGCTAGGTAATTATTAAGTGTCTGAGACTGGATTTGAACTCAGGTACTCCTGACTCCAGGGCTGGTGCTCTATGCACTGTGGCCTTTGATTCCTTAAGGGTTGAGGCTACTGTATTTTTGTCTTAGTATCTCCAGTCAATAGACTAATGTCCTGCTAATAGAAAAATCTTTTTAAAATGCTTGCTGATTGAGAAAATTATATAATATTGACATTCTTTACCTATTCATCCAATGTCCACTTTTTATAATATGAGTAAATGCCCTCATTTTCAGTGATGAATAATTGATACCCAATATGTAAGTTCTTACATAGAGACATTTCAAACTGAATGAGAATTTGGTTTATCCTTTTCAAAAATTCTTATAATAATTTCAATAATTCTTATGATCACTTATAAATAACTCTATATATTATATGCTATGTCCAATCTTATGAAATATAAGGGAATGAATTTAATTTCTGTTTGCCTCAATGCATAAAATGGGCATAATATGAATCCCTACCATGGATGCCACCCAGGATTGTTAAAGAATAAAATGAGATTTTTTTAAACTGTTCTGTAATTCTCTAATCTACATAGTAGCTATCATTATTATAAATTAAAGATTTAAAATAAAATTACTCATATAGTTTAACTTTGTGTGGCTTGTCAATGAATCTGAATTTGAAATAACCCTTAAATGTTTACAGAATAGGCACCCTGACTTCAGTCTTCCCATATGGTCTATGAAATTGCTTCTTTCCTTTCTCCTCATTCCAAGCTGACACTCCAGCAACTTCCAGAAATTTGTCTTCGACCCACCACCAAACCTGCTTCTCCTGCCTTCAGAGAGAAAAACAACAAAGAATGAACATTTCAGGCAGTTTTGGGAGGCTCCTCTTGAAATAATTGGGCAGGCAGGCATCTGAAAATAGGAGCCTTAGGTTTACCAGGGCTCTGGATTCCCATGAAAAAGACATACTAACTTATATACTCCCAAGTGCCATCAAGGGAGCCTACACAATGAAAATCATCTACCAAGATAGGCAGCTGCTACATTCCTTCTCTTTTGGTTAAACTGGTTGGTACTCAGTTTATAGGCATGAGATCATGATAAGGAAGGAAGGAAGACCTTGTTACTTTGGCAATTTCTTTGGTTGGTCCATGATATTACCTGATATATCTGAAGCACTTAAGCTCAGACACAAAAGGAAGACATAATTGGTTGAAGTATCATCTTCTTATAAACATTTTATTATTAATTTTTTTAGCATTCTTTTCTATTCAAAATTTTAGTTACAATTTTTTCCCTTTCTCTCAATTCTCCCCCATCCAATGAGAAGGCAAACAACATCATATCAATTACACATGTGAAATCATGGAAAACATATTTCCATATTAGCCATATTTTAAAAGCAAAATAATAAAGTGAGAAAAATATACTTCAATTTGCACTTAGAACTCATCAGTTCTTTCTGTAAAGATAAGTAACTTTTTTTCATCATGAGTTCTTTGGAAGTGTCTTGGATTATTGTTGGGTAGACAACAATGTAGACAAGTCTTTCATCGTTGATCATTGTGATTGTTTTTATTATGTACAATTATATCCAGGTTTTTCTCCCTTCACTTCTCATCAGTTCATATAGATCTTGCCATTTTTTGTTTTGTTTTTCTGAGACCAACCTCCTCATGATTTTCCACCTCACAATAGTACTTCACCTCAATCATACCACAACTTGTTCAGCCATTCCTTATTTGCTGAGCAGTTCCTTGATTTTCCAATTCTTCGTCACCAAAAAAAGAACTTCACTAAATATTTTGTATATAGGTTCTTTGTCTTTTTCTTTGATTTCTTTAAGAAATAATTCTTGTAGTGTCATTGCTGGCTCAAAGGATATGCACAGTTTTCAAACCCTTTGGGCAGATTTCCAAATTGTTCTCCCAAATGATTGGACCAGTTCACCACTCTACCAGCAGTTCATAAGTGTATCTATTTTTCTCTCATCTCTTCTAATATTTGTCATTTCTGATAAGGATAATGTGGTACCTCAGAGTTGTTTTAATGAGCATTTATCTAATCAAAAGTGATTTAGGGCATTTTTTCATATAACTATAGATAGTTTTGATTTCTTCTTCTGAAAATTGACTGTTCATATCTTTTGACCAATTCTCAATTGGGGAATAACATTTATGCTTCTAAATTTGACTCGTCTATATTCAGTACATATTCAAAAATTGAAGTCTTCTGGAGAAATATTATAAAAACTTTTGGTATTATCTATGGTACCTTTTAGAAAAATGTAGTTTCTCTGATTATCTCTTTCAATTAGGTCTATTTTTGCTTTTGCTTTGGCTGAGATCATGATTACTACCACTGTCTTTTTTTAATTGTTTTTTGAATTTTACAATTTTCCCCCCAATCTTGCTTCCCTTCCCCCACCTCTCACAGAAGGCAATATTCTAGTCTTTACATTGCTTCCATGCTATAAATTGATCAAATGGAATGTGTTGAAAGAGAAATCATATCCTCAAAGAAAACATAAGATTACATAATAAGATACCTTTTTAAAAAAAAATAAAGGTAATAGTCTTTGGTCTTTGTTCAAATTCCACAATTCTTTCTCTGGATACGGATGGTATTCTCCATCACAGATACCCTAAAATTGTCCCTGATTGTTGCACTAATGAAATGAATGAGTCCATTAAAGTTAGTCATCACTCCCATGTTGCTGTTGAGATGCACAGTTTTTTCTGGTTCTGCTCATCTCACTTAGCATCAGTTCATTCACATCCTTCTAGGAATCTCTGAATTCCCATCCCTCCTGGTTTCTAATAGAACAATAGTATTCCATAACATACATATACCACAGTTTGTCCAGCCATTCCTCAATTGATTCATTCACCCAATTTTCAATTCTTTACCACCACAAACATGGCTGTTATGAATATTTTTATACAAGTGATGTTTTTACCCTTTTTTATGATCTCTTCAGGGTATAGACCCAGTAGTGATATTGCTGGATCAAAGAGTATGCACATTTTTATTGCCCTTTGGATATAATTCCAAATTGCTCTCCAGAAAGATTGGATGAGTTTGCAGCTCCATCAACAATGTATTAGTGTCCCAGATTTCCCACATCCCTTCCAACAATGATTATTGTCTTTTCTAATCATATTTTGCCAGTCTAAGAGGTGCCAGGTGGTACCTCAGAGAGGCTTTAATTTGCATTTCTCTAATCAGTAATGATTTAAAGCAATTTTTCATATGACTATGGATTGCTTTGATTTCCTCATCTGTAAATTGCCTTTGCATATCCTTTTATCATTTGTCACTTGGGGAATGGCTTTTTTTTATAAATTTGACTCAGTGCTCTATATATTTTAGAATTGAGTCCTTTGTCAGAAATACTAGTTGTAAAAATTGTTTCCCAATTTAGTACTTTTGATCTTGGTTACAGTGGTTTTGTTTGTGCAAAAGTTTTTAATTTAATGTAATCAACATTATATAGTTTGTTTTTAATGATGTTCTCCATCTCTTCCCTGGTCATAAACTGCTTCCCTTTCCATAGATCTGATAGGTAAACTATTTCTTGATTTACTAATTTGTTTATAATATTGTCTTTTATGTCTAATTCCTGTACCCATTTTGATCTTATCTTGGTATAGTACCACTGCCTTTTTTTAGTTTAGCTGAAGCATATTAGATTCAGCTCCAACCCTTTATTTTAACTCTATGTGTGTCTTTCTACTTCAAGTATGCCTCTTGTAAACAATATATTGTTAGTTAAGGTTACTAATTTATTCTGCTTTCTGCTGCCATTTTATAGATGGTCTTATCCCATTTGCATTTGTTTTATATTACTCTAATATGAATATAATCATATATGGTGAAATTTCTGTATTTCCCTCCATCTCGTTATCTTCTCTCTCTCTCTCTCTCTCTCTCTCTCTCTCTCTCTCTCTCTCTCTCTCTCTCTCTCTCTCTCTCTCTCTCCCAATCCATCTATGTCTCCTATGCCTCATCAAACATTGTATGCCATAATCTGCCTTCCCCTTTATCATTTCTTCTGTCCCCTTTTACTAATCCCCTTCCTTTCCTCTTTCCCTATTGAGTGAATTACATCTCCATACATAATTTAATGTATATTTACATACTTCTATTGCCTGTCAAAGCTACCTTCACTTTCCCTCAATTATGAAAGTCTTCCTTCAGTACCTCTCTGATCTGAGAAAATGTTCTATTCTACCTTTCCCTTTTCCATCCTTATTTCTCACTCCTTCCTGTTTTTTCAGACATCATTCTAACAGATTTGACACACATTAATGCACTCTGTCTAAGTAGTCTCTTTTTAACTGCCCTAATGATGATATAGTCCTTAGGAGTTATGTGTATCAACATGTATATAGCAATGTTAACAGCCTAATTTTATTGATTCCCTTATGCCTTTATAATTACTCTTTCATGTTTATATTGTCTTGAATTTGAATCTTAAAATTTCTATTCAGTTCTCATCTTTTCATCAGGAATATGATAAAATACTTTATTTCATTGAATAGTCATTTTTTCCCTAAAGGAGGGAAAACACTCGGTTTTGCTAGGTATATGATTATTGCTTGGAATCCTAGCTCCTTTGCCTTCCAAACTGCCATAGACCAAACCTTTCACCAAGGTCACAATCTATATCTTGCCACTTATCCAGATGACTCTGGAGGAGTACAAATCAGAACATCACCTTTCTTAAGTCATTGGTCCTCTTGGAGAATAAAGGACAAACAACAATTCCAAACCCTCCACTTCTTTAATGTCGAGGCTATTAAATTTTGTGACTCCACAATATTTGAGTTATTTATTTCTGGTTACTTGAAGCACTTTCTCTTTAACTTTGGAGCTCTGGAATTTTTCTGAAATATTCCTGTAAGCTTTCATTTGAGGATCTTTTTCAGGAATTTTCCTCAAATAGAGTTCCTTACAATACAAAAGATTTCCTTAGCATGATAGCCCATTCCACCACTAGTGCCTCTCACTAGATTTACATTCATATAAAACCCATTCATGGCCTGCTATCACTCCTCTTTTGTTCCCTCCTTTTCCTCCCTTAAAACTATCCCAGACCCAAGTTGAATATCTCTGCTGCTGCTGCCTCAGCCTAGAATCCTCTCAAGATGAATGTCCTGTAAATGAAGTATGAAAGTAAAGACATTAAATGAACCTTTCTTTCTTCTTCCCCCAGTCTCCCAGATCCTAACCTCCCTTTATCTCAAGGTGGTCCAGACTGCCCTAACCCCAGATAATCCATAGTAGGAGAATTGCTGAACCACTCAGAAGCTAGAAGACATTCCAAGGTAATCTCTAAACTGAAATATAGGCAAGATTCTCTAGGGAGTCATCCAGCTTTTGCTTGAAGAGGCAGCCACATGGCACTGTGGATAGAATTTAGGAACTGAATTCAGGAACTAAATTTGAATCCAGTCTTACTAGCTGAGTGACCCTGAATAAATCACTTAATCAATTTGTCTTAGCTTCCTCCTCCAAAAAGGGAGGAGCACTTAGCTCCCAAGGCTATTTTGAGATAAAATGAAATAATGTTTATAGAATGTTATAATTTTTTTCATCTGGGGAAAAGTTGAATGAACAAGCTCTTTCAATTAATTCCTATGGATGTGACAAAGGGGAAATTTATGACCACATTTCCCAGGAGACTGTTAATCAGTTTGTACTTGGAGAGGTTGAATCATTAGAGAAATATTCCTCTTTGAATTCACATAATTAATACCTGCTATGAAAATAAATGTACAGGGTCAGCTAGGTGGCACAGTAGATAGAACACCAACCCTGAAGTCAGGAGGATCTGAGTTCAAATTCAGACTCAGATACTTAATAATTACCTAGCTGCATGACCTTGAGCAAGTCACTTAACATCATTGCCTTGCAAAAACAAAAACAAAAAAGAAAAAGAAAAGAAAAGAAATGAACCACAATGCAGAAACTATAAAGGTAAGAAAAACTTAAGCTTATTATGCTAAATATAGGTTTCAATCTGAAACAAAAAAAATACATTTGGAACCTGGATTAGGATTCTAACAAGACTGTTTGCATGCAAAATTATGTTAGAGAGATCGAGAAATCATTCTTTTACGAGTTGCAATCTTGTACATTTTCTTCAGCTATAAAAATTCAAGACATCTAGATATATAATCTTATACTTTTTTCAAAATCTTAAAAGGTAAACAAATTTAGTGAAAGAGTTATAATCTCTTACATAAATAAGCCTAGTTAAACAGACTTTATAATTAAGGCATGTTATAGATTGACTTCATTTAGAGGGTTCCTAATAGACTAAATGAGGAGCAAGATTTGTATATCATTAAGATAACCCATAATTCTAGAAATCCTTTCTTACTCAGCTAGGGGAGCTAGCAATTATCTAAATGACTTTGGGGAGCTCAAACTCTCCTTAATTGAAGGAATGTCAATTAGTGTTCCCTCACTATTATTATTCTAGGAGTCAGATTTTGGCCAGGTGAGGTCCACATTAATAGAAAACAGACTTTTAGTTAACCAGAAGATGCAGGAAGAGTGGGTCTGTGGCCAAAATAATAAAACTTATTTAAAGGAAATAAAAATCTCCATATTACAAGTCAAGAAACTTTTATTAAATACTTACTATGTGCTATGCTCTGAGAATAGAGATAGATAATAGAGAATAGAATCTCTCCTCCAAAAGTTCCTTTTCTCAGGAAGCTTACAGTTGAATAGAAGTGGGGAGAGAGATAGAAAGAGAGAGACAGAGACAAAGATATAGAGACAGAGAGTATGCAAACAACTATATACAAACAGTATAGTTAGAAGGTAAATTGAAGATTACCTGTGAGGGAAGATACTAAGATTAAGGAAAACAAAGAAAGCTATCTTACTAAAGCTGAGTTCTGAGGAGTGAGGAAAGGGAAGTGATCTCTGTGTAGGAGATGTCAGAGTTAAAGAATATAAGCTGGGAAATTGTTTGTTCTTCATTTTCTAAGAGAGTTAATGACATTATAAAGTTGTTGTTTGACTTTTTAATGAATTGGATTCAAGTAAGGCAGAGCCATGCAAAGCCATCAACTTCTTTCTGTACCCCAGAGTCATCAAAGTTCAGTGGCAAGACAAAGGTCAAAACAACTGGTGATGGCCCAGGATACAATAAGTGACCTTGACCTTTCAAAATTAAGATCTTTCCTGTGTCTGTTTATGTGAAGCCATAATCTTTCAATAACAAAGGTTTAGGTAAGAGTTGAAGCAAAGGATGGATCAATTTACTAACACAAATATATCAATCTGGGAGAGAAAGAAAAAAAGAGTTTCTTGCAAGAACAGAAAACAATTACAGTTAACACTCTTTCTAAGTCATCAAGACCTAAAAAAATGAGCCACTGGGCTTTTAAAATCCATCTTTTCACAGTTATATTTCAAGAAATCAAAAACATTAAAACAGTGCTGGAAAAAAGTAAATTGCTCCAGCTTTTAAAAACTATAAATATTAATAAATAAAAAGAAGAAAAAGGAGAGGAGGAAGAGAAAGAAAAGGAAGAAGAAGAAATAAGAGGATGAAAAAGGAGGAGGAGGAGGAAAGAAGAGGAGGAGAAAGAAGAAGAGGAGAAAGAAGGAGAAAGAAGAAGGAAGAAGAAAAAGAAGAAGAAATAAGAAGATGAAAAATAAGGAGGAAGAGAAGGAGGAGGAGAAAAGTTGGATCTTCAGAGGGCAGCTAAGGGCAGCTAAATCTATTCTCAGATAACATGGTAAAGACGGTTAATACAAAATGCTCTCTTAAGAACCTGGTTCACCCTTTCCTATAAATACAGACAGTATCCATGGAAGAAACAATTTTAAACTTAAATTATAATAATGATGCACTTGTATAAAGAATATATTTGATATGTTTAGCTCACAACATCTACTCTAGAAACTCCTTTCTCTATGCAGTTCTTTTTTCATTTTCCAAGTGGACCAATGACATCAGAAGGGTGATAATCTTGACTTGTACATGAATTTGATTTAAAGTGAATCAGACTTGCAGCCATCAACTTCACTTTCTCCTCTACAGTCATCAGAGTTCAGTGCAAGACAAAAGTCAAGGGGACTCAAACTTGGATCAAGTTGAGGGGGAAAGTAGAATAACTATGTTGAACAAAACTTCTATGGCATCCCAAAACTCAACTATCTTGACAGATCCTTGAATACTCCAGAGACTATCAAGAAACATGTCATGACCATGAGCGTTCAGTAAGGTAGATGGTACTAAAATCTAAGATATTTTTCCTTCTTTTGGCACTACGTATATACTCACCTCCTTCTGTTATACCAGTGAGACTACGGATCATTAGGACTAGTTAAGGATTATATTCCTAGGAAGCTGGGAGGAGATGTCTATGTCTATGTCTATGTCTATGTCTATGTCTATGTCTATGTCTATATCTATGTCTATGTCTATGTCTATGTCTATGTCTATGTCTATGTCTATGTCTATGTCTATGTCTATGTCTATGTCTATGTCTATGTCTATGTCTATGTCTATGTCTATGTCTATGTCTGTCTATGCCTATGTCTATGTCTATGCCTATGCCTATGCCTATGCCTATGCCTATGCCTATGTCTATGTCTATGTCTATGTCTAGAATTGAGAGAGGAAAAAATTGAGATTGATTCCATTGCATAACGTTTCTTGTTGTTTTCCTTAATATTTAGTTTTATTATTTGATTTAAGATTAGTTTAGGGGGCCATAAAAATACTAAAATGGGAGTTTCAACTTTTTCTGACATAAATATGATTATTCAAAACAACTCAGAATGAATTTAGGGAGAAAGAAGTTCCAAAGTTCAAAAAGACATCTGTTGTACTTATATCAAGCCTAACTCAACCCTTGGCAACTTAACTTATTACTCCTACTTTTGCCCTTTGGCACCAAGCAGAACAAGACTTCCTTTTTCTATTTAACAGCCTACATGAAGATAGTCTTAATCCCCACTCCCACCTGCCACCTCCAACCAGTCTTCACCAGGCCAAATATTACCTTTGAGTGATCTTTCTATGATATGATCTCAAAGTCCATCCCCATCCTAGCTCACTTACATTATGTATAAATATATCAGCTTATCCAATAGCCTCCTTAAAATGGGATCAAGAATAGAATGCAACACCACAGGTGTGGTTTGAGCAGTTTCCATCATTGGAATTATCTTCTCTCTGGTCTTGGACAATATGCTTCTTTTAATGTTGCCTAAGATCCCATTAAATTTCTTGGCAGTCATATTCTAGTCTTGACTCATCTTGAAGTTTCAGTGAATGGAAACCCCCAGCTTTTTTTTTTCAGATGGCCTCTGTCTTTGAGGCACTTTATCAAAGAGGGAGTTAGGTGAGAAAGAGAATAAGCATTTATATGGTGCCTACTACATGCTTGGCACTTTTATACATATTATTTCATTTGATCTTCATAAGAATTCTAAGAGATATGTACTAATATAATCCTTCCCATTTTAAAGTTGAGAATACTGGGGCAAACAGAGGCTAAGTGACTTGTCCAAGGTCACACAGCTAGTAAATGTCCAAAGACAAATTTGAACTCAGGTCTTCCTGATTCCAAGCTCAATACTCTTTCCACTATGGCACCAGCTATTTCTATGAGGTTGTCAATGGGCCAGGAGTCAGGAAGATCTGATATCAAATTTAGATACTAGCTGTGTGACGATGGGCAAGTCATTTAACCTCTGTGTGCCTCAATTTCTTCACTTTAAACTGCAAAGAATAATAGAATCTTTCTAAGATGGTGAAGCTCAAATGAGCTTGGCACACAGCAGATACTTAATAAATGTTTATTTGTTTATTTCCTCTTCAAATTTACATTGATCCATTAGTAATTACTCTTTTGCCTGGTTATTTAATGAGCACATAAGTGATCTTTTGGTTTATTCATTTTGTTGGATGCCATCATAGAAGAAAACCTTCCTGCCAATATGCATCAACCTATTGGGGGTGAGTTGAGGATAGAAAGGTTAGAGTAAAACAACCAAGGTTATTTTCTTCTTTTTTCTGACAAGGAGTTGAATTCTATTAAATAATAGTTACTAACTAGATGCTAATTGATTCATTTTCTTTCCTCCCACAACCATCTCTTTTCATAACTTTCTTATTACTTTGCAAGATACCATCATTCTTTCAGTCAACCAAGTTCACAACCTAGGTGTCACCCTCAACTCTTCACTCTCATTTGTCCAATCAATCCAAACGATTACCGAATCTCGTCATTTCTATCTCCATCACATCTCTTGCATCTATGACTCTTCCATTCATAGAACCTAGTCCTAGCTTTCATCACTTCTTGACTTGTCTATTGTAATAACCTCCTTTCCCCTTGTCTCAATTCTTTCCCCACTCAAATTCCTCCTACCTACAACTGAAAAAGTGCATTTTCCTAAAGTTCACCTTTGATGGTGTCAATCAGTCAGCAAACCCCACCCAGGAATTTCCAGTGTCCCCTTTTACCTCCAGAATCAGATGCAAGCTTCCCTATTTGACATTTTATAATCTTCATGCTCTGTCTAGCTCTTACCTTTCTAGTCTAATCCATTATTTTTCTTCTCATACTGTGACCCAACTATACCGGCCTCTTTGTCGTTCCTTATACATGAACTCCCACCTCTCCTTCCCTTTGTCTTTGCCCTGGCTTCTCCCCTACTCAGAATGTTCTCCTTTTTTACTTACACTTCTCAAAGTCTCTGGTTTCCTTCCAGACTCAGTTCAAATGCAAACTTGTACATTCATCCATTCCTGAACCACTCACCTACTAGCATTCACTGTTCTCAGACTACCAAGTATTCATTTTGTATATATTCACTACCATTTGTATATGTAAATCTTATTTCCCCAATTATAACCTTTTGAGTTAAACTCTTATGAGTTCAATGCCAAATCTTAATGAAACAAAAAATTGCAATAGGACATATTACATAATTATTTTTAAGCTGTAAAAAGCTATAAGATTTATTTTGTGTCAATAAATTTAATTATCTGACTTTAGGCCCTATTAATTTGCCTATCACTAAGAATGTGACAAGGACCAGTCCCTTGATTTTTGCTTTTGCTACTTTCCTAAACCTTTGCATCATCAACAAGGCAATGTATTTCTCATTGTCCTTTTATGTTTACTTGGTTTCTTAATTTATGGAATAAGACAAGCATTTCCAGGGGCAGCTAGGTGGTACAGTGGATAGAGCACCAGCCCTGAAGTCAGGTATACCTGAGTTCAAATCTGACCACAGGCACTTAATAATTATCTAGCTGTGTTGACTTTAGGCAAGTCACTTAACCCCATTTGCCTTGCAAAAACCTAAAAAAAAAGTTTTTTAAAAAAAGACAAGCAGGGGCGGCTAGGTGGTGTAGTGGATAAAGCACCGGCCCTAGAGTCAAGTTTACCTGAGTTCAAATCTGACCACAGACATTTAATAATTACCTAGCTGTGTGGCCTTGGGCAAGCCACTTAACCCCATTTGCCTTGCAAAAACCTAAAAAAGAAGACAAGCATTTCCATAAAATAGCATGATCAAAAAAAAGATAATTGCACATTGAAACTGCAAATCCATTACATACAACTTGCTATTCCTTTTTTTTTTTTAGTTTTTGCTAGGCAGTGGGGTTAGGTGGCTTGCCCAAGGCCACACAGGTAGGTAATTATTAATTGTCTGAGGTCGGATTTGAACTCAGGTACTCCTGGCTCCAGGGCTAGTGCTCTATCCACTGGGTCACCTAGCCATCCCACTATTGCTTTTTAATATATATAATAAAGTTATTCTGTAAATTTCTTTTTTTCTGGCTACCATTAGACAGACACACCCATACATGAATGTAAAACTATTTGTTTCTATTAATCATTTCTTTCTCTCTGTCTTAGTCTCTTCCTTGTAATAAAAATAGAGGCCTTCACTACAATTACATTGCATGACATTTTTAGTTAAGATTACATTTGTTTGGGTTACTATGGTTTAGTGATATAGAAACTGAAAGAATAGCTGCAAGCTTCAGAATTTGAAGGATAAAGAAAAAACAATGACACAAACTAAGGACTGCTTTTCATGAGCCCTGACTTTTGACTTTGCTACTTTTGTTTTTAAACAGTTATTTGTATTTATATGTTTTGTTTATCACATCCATTCCTGAATGTATCCCTCCCCTGTCCATCAAGTCTTTCATTGCTTGGAACAAAGATTTTTAAAATAGAGAAAGGCATTATTTCAGTCAAGTCAAACAGGACAGTAGCTCTATCTGCCAGTACATGAAGTATTTTCCCCCATAAACTTCTACCTCAAAAAAAGAAGGGGGCTTACATACTTTTCCTTCTGCTTCGTGACTGGTGATGACTGTGTGTGTCTATGTACACAAATGTATAAAGTAGGTGAATATTCATTTTCTTTATTCATAGGAAAGCTACATAAAAAAGGGAAAAAAAGAAAGCCTACACATATATCTATTTGATAAACCATACCAGGGTTTAGACAATTAATGTATGAGTCTTCTGAAACACCTAATAAAAAAAAAAAGATTGGGTTTCAGTGGGGATTATTGAAATAAATAATTGACTCACAGCTGCCTAGAACCTTCTTCACACCAATACCATTGACCATGTGGTTCCTACTGTAAACTAAATTAAAATGGGCACACCCTTTATTCATCCTAATAAATTTATACTTCACCCTTTGGACTTGTACTATCTGTCACCACAGGTAAATTAAAGGTAGGGACTTCATGAGAAGAACTCTTCCCTGTTCACACACAGTGGGGTGAGGTAGCTCAATGCTCCATAGATTCCAGTAGGACTAAAGAATGCAAGGAGGGAGAGGGTTCACTGACGGAGGCTGTTTTGATATGAGGCTAGCCAGCTCTTGGCAGGGATTGTAACTTTTTTGCCTTGAACTCCACCAATTATGGCTAAATGTCTCACTTTGCATCCATTTCTTAGAACCAAATTTATGCAAACTGAAATTTGGAACTAGACTGTTGCCCAACTCTCTCATCTTTATGTGAATTTCCATTGTTGTTCCATCCTTCTTCCATCTTTGGAAGATAACACCTTTGACTCTTCTTTGACTTTTTCCAGCTAGTTAACCTGTTCATCAGGTTCTGGATAGCAGGAGTTTGCTCTGTGTGTCTGAACTCCAATTCTCCTGAATTCCACCAGGTTACCTTCTTAGAATAACATGGTTATTAGCCAGCCATAGTAATGTCAGATCCCATCTTAGGACTTGCCCCAATTGCTGATCCATATGGACCAGTACTCTAATCCCTTTTCCACATTTATAAACAACATTGAAATATTTAGGAATCCAATTTTAGTGAAAATTGGGTCAAGTTTTATAGTATCTTACAGTATAGCCAAAATAAATGTAAAGTAATTTATAAAGTCCTTCACAAATATTAGTTCATTACATTCTCATGGCAACTCTGGCAGGTCAACTTTGCAGATGAGAAAACTAAGACAGACAGAGGTTAAATGGTTTGCCTACTCAAAAAGTTAGAATCTGAAGGTCAGGAGTTGAATTGATATCTTCTTGATTCCAACTCCAGTGTTCCAATCACAGTACCAACTAGAGGTAAGCTTTTCTAGTTTTATAATTATGCTAAGGAGGTATAAATACCTTTCCTTCAGCCTCACAGAATGCAGCTTTCAGAAAAAGATACTGACATCTTCTCTGATGATCTACCAAGACTGAGTCAATGATAGTTGGGATTTAAGTTCAAAGGTAATAATAAAAACATTGAACAAATCAATCAAGAGAACAATCAAGAACTGAGATTTAACTATCAGGATGGGGAAATAAAAATGGAGGAAGTAAACACAACTAAGATTAAGTAGATGGGTGTCAGAATCAGGGGTCATTCTTGGGGTACCCAAGGATTGCTTAGAAAAGGGTGGGAAAAGACAGGAAGATGATCATTTGGGAGACTTGTCTTGGGCCTAAAGTGTTTGACCATTCTATACATACATATATATATATATATATATATATATATATATATATATATATATATATATATATATTGCAGTATTGTCTATCTAGGGAAGCTATGTAGTATTAGTGAATAGAGCACTGAAATCAAGAGGATCTGAATTCAAATCCAGCCTCAGACTTGCTAGCTGTATGACCCTAGGCAAGTCATTTAACCCTGTTTGTCTCAGTTTCTTCATCTGTAAAATGATGTGGAAAAGGAAGTGACAAACCACTTCAGTATATTTTCCAAGGAAAACCCAAAATGAGGTCACAAAGAGTGAGACACAGCTTATTAACTAAACAACAGCATCCTCTATCTGACCTGTGTGACAGCAAAAACATAGGTTCCAGCAGCCAGAAGGAGAAGGTAGAAAATTAGGGAGAAGTGACTGGAAGAGAGTCTTCTGGAATTCTTGTACATCTGAACTCAGGGTGTCTCAAAGAGAGCTGCTTTGTTTTTCTTTAGGCATTAGAGGGAGTACACTAACTACTAATCAGCGAGATAAGTGGGAAAATGCCAATTTTAAATTCAGTGGAAATACGCTATAATCCTAATTTTACTATTTTATATATGAAAATTAGAGGATAGCTCTTAATCCCTCTGGGCCTCAGTTTGCTCATCTGTATGATGAGACAGTGGATCTGCATGATTTCTAAAATCTCATTCAGTTCTGAATCTATTATTCTATGATCTTATGACTTTCATTTACTTCAATCATTCAACCAGTCAGTAAAGTTTAGCTGCCTATCATCTGCATTGTTCTAAATTCTGGAGATGCACAGAAAGGCAAACGATAATCCCTGTCTCAAGGAGTTCATAGAATAATGGAGGAAGCAACATGCAAACTATTTACAAAACAACTATAATCAGGATAAATAACTATTATTTCATTGGTATAGGAAATACCTCTACCAATATGAATCAGCACCTTCTCTATAGTTTATACTCATAGAATTAGCCAGAACAATGGAAAGTTAAGTTATTTTGCCATGCAAACAATTTGTGTCAAAGGTAGGATTAGAGACCAGGGCTTCCTGGTATGGAGATCAGTTCTTTTTACCATGATGGCAAGCAGCCCCTTACAAAGGAAAACCACTCTCAAATTTTGTTCACCAGCCTGTGATAGTAAAGACCAATTTACAGCAGACAGAAAACAATGAGAAACTTGTTAGGGAGTCGTGAATATCTAGACCTTACAGTCTTTACAAATGTGAAAGACTGGGGAATGTGTCCTGGAAAAGTTGTTTTATGGGATTTTTTTTCTTTTGAGTGTCCCAGTGATACCCCAAAAGTCAGTAACTCTGTTGAGACAAAATACAAAGAGAAAGTGAATGAATTGGTGGGACACCTCTCTATTCTGAAGCCTGTGAAGGAAGATTCACTGTTCCTTTGTAATATGGAAGAAATATTGAAAAGGAACAGCCAAAAAGTGAACATCTTTGGAAGGTAAGAAGGTACTCCTAACCAGCATTAAGAAAATGAAGGATAAAAGATTGTCACAGAGAAGTAAGGTATAAAGTATTCTCTGAAGTAGTACAGGTCTACAATCAGTATGGAATTCTTCTCCTGAATTTTTGGGAGAAAAAAGTACATTGTCATGATCCATGGAATGTATGATATAATATGCCACCTGAGGATTTGATGTGTCATTCATTAATGAACTCATTCCCTTTTTCGTGGAATGGTAAGTGTGAACGGTAGGTTCAAGGAGTAACACCCAGGAAGACAGTCTTTGCCAACCCCAGAAAGGCACTTTATTACTATAGTCATCCATTCCCCTTGTGAGGAGTATGGAGGGGAGGGACTCTTTCACCCACCAAGCATGGCCAACTTGGAGAAATAATACTTAAGTTCCAATCTGGGGAGACACTTCTCCCCACCCCCAAATTACACTGATAGCCTCAATTTGGGAATTCAGAGTGGTTACCACTACTTTCACAAGACTTCAAGATCACTAGTATTATTTCTGAGTCCCCATTAGCATCCTTGCATTCAATAATCAGTCAAAATTTATCAATTATATTTTCAAAAGGGTATTTATTAAAATACTCTTGTAAGAACAATGATGAAAAACATCCCTCTGGAAATCTGGAGCATATTCTTTCACAGCTACATACAACATCCATTAGGAAATTACAAAGTATCGGCTTGTGCACTAAAGGCAGAGTCCCATAGGCCAGGTTCCATCGTACTGATTTTGTAAATGTCTATTGAGCCCATTCTATTCTATTCTCAGATCAGGTATCCAAAATATGCTAGAATGCTTTCCAAGATTTGTTAAATATTGGTTACATGCCCTTTTCTAATGATTCATGTGAGAATAAGCTATATCACTGTCTTGGAAAGTATTTCTAGGAATGAAGTTCTGAACAGAAACCTGGAGGACTTGATTATAAAGTGGTATTCTCTCCTGTGGCTGCTAATCAAAGAAAGGAGTTTGAAAAGATAAAAGTGGGCATGACAAGATAACGTTAACAAGAAAGTTGGGTTTCTGTATAGGATACAGATAAAGAAACAGGAATCAAGGAAATTTGATGAAAGAATATTTTTAATGAGGACTTGGAAAAATAGGTATTTCCATGTGTTGCATTATGTTTTCTAGAAAAATCACCCAAACTTACCTAAAAACATTTACATAACAGAGGAGGGAGGGAGTAAGGGAAAAATAAGCATGTTTATAGCATCTACTACTATGCCAGATGAATAATACAATTATTATTATCTCACAACAAGCTTGGGAGGTAGGTGTTCTTATTATCATCATGTCTGCCTTAAAATTGAGGAAGCTCAGTAGAGACAATAGTGAGGAAACACAGTCACACACTTAGAAAGAGTCTGAGGCGATATTTGTACTCATGTCTTCCTGATTCCTTACCTGTTATTCTATCTGCTGAGGCACCTAGCTGCCTCAAAAACACCATGATATTACTTGAAGACTGTGGACATGAACATTATATTAGCATTTTTATTATCAGTTTCTTCATCAGCACCACAGTTTAGCTATTTCAGTCACATCTAACTCTTCATGACTCCATTTGGATATTCTTAGCAAATATAATTGCACGTTTACCATTTCTTTCTTCAGTTCATTTTACAGATGAGGTAACTGAGACAAAGAGGGTTAAATGACTTCTCCAGGATGATATAGTTAGTGAATGTCTGAGATCATATTTGAACTCATGAAGATGAACCTCATCAGTAACATGGAGTAATCATATTTCCATTGCGTTCCTTATGAGGATGGTTATTCTGAAAATGTACGAAGATGGATAATATGTGAAAATGATATAAAAAGACCTGTGAAGAGGCTATAATGGAAATATTTTCTAATTTCTTTAAATTTAGTTGCTAATCTGTTTCATATATGCAATTCTGACAAACATGCTAAATTTATAGCAGCAGGAAGTTAAAATTGAAGTGAAGATAGGTTGTTACTTTGATTCTTTGTAGAATCAGCTAAAAATTGAAGTCAGTTTCTGAGAATAAATTAGGAGTGTTACTTATCTGATCCAAAGGGAGTGATTAAAAAGAGGGGTATAAGAGAGAAAACTGCCCTGAAATCATAGGCAAAGAAGATACTGAAAGGAAGGGTATATTCATTCTCTCAAAAACATATTTATTGAGCACCTATTATTAGCTCTTGGGACTAAACAATCCATATTAGACCTTGTCCTTAGATGCATAGACCTTTCAGGTTAATGAAGAGATAAGGTATAAACATAGTTACCTGTAACAACCATTTCACATGACTAAGCCTCCTGGAGTCTAGTCAAAGGTAAAGGGGTTGTTGTTGTTGTTTGGCCTTCATTCCCAAAGAAGAGCACAACATCAGAGAGGTGATGTCATGTAAAGCCCATGGATTGGATTTCAGTGAGGGGCACTGTGCCATGTCACCAGTCTCATTTTCTCCTCCAGAGCCATCTGGGTCCAGTGGCCAGGTATGGATCAGGATGACTGCAGATGGCCCTGGATGGGAGGCAATCAGGGTTAAGTGACCTGCCCAAGGTTGCATAGATACTGTCAAATGTCTGAGGTCATATTTGAACTCAGGTCATCTTGACTTCAGGCTCAGTGCTCTATTTACTCTGTCACCTAGCTGCCCTGGTGAAAGAGTTAATTCCTGGGGATCAAAGGAAGTTTCCTAGAGGAGCTGGCAAAGTATAGAGCACTGGCCTTAGAGTCAGGAGGATTGGAGTTTGAATTGAGTCTCAGACATTTTACTATTACTAGCTGTGTGACCTTAGGTAAGTCACTTTACCCTGATTGCCTCCCATCCAGGATGGTCTCCAGTTGTCTTGATTCATATCTGGCCACTGGACCTAGATGCTCTGGAGGAGAAAATGAGTCTGGTGACTTAGCACAGCCCCCCTCACTCATGTGTTTGTCATGGCATCACCTCCCTGATCTCATGGTGTTCTTTGAGAATGAAGGACAAACATTAAAATGGGATAGGGAATGGGGAAGGTGTTCTAAGCATAGGAAAGAGTGTAAGCGAAGGCATGGAGATGGGAAATGCAGAGTGTGTTTGGAAGTTAGTTCAATTTGGGTGAAGTGAGGGTCCAGAGCATGGATTTTAAACATAGGGCAGACAAACTGAATACTAGGAAGAAAAGTTGAAACTTCACTCGGGAGGCAAGTGGAGCCATTACAGATTTTTGAGTGGAGCAGTATGATCAGATTTATGTGCAAAGAGGTGGTGCACTGGATAAAACACTGGGCAGTCAGGGAGTTTCATCTTCCATAGGTCAAATCCGGCCTCAGACACTTCCTAGCTATGTGACCCTGGCAAATCAGTTAACCCTGTCTGCCTCAGTTTGCTCATCTGTAAAAATGAACTGGAGAAGGAAATGCAAACCTCTTCTGTATCCACCAAGAAAATTCCACATGGGATCATGACTAAAAATCAACCAAACAACAGCATCTAAGAAAGATTATTCTAGCAATGTCCCTTGGTCCTCTTCTCTCCTCCCTCTCTACCATTTCACTCGATGATCTCCTCAACTCCAATAGATACAATTATCATCTCTATGATGATGACTGTCAAACCAAGTTATCCAGCCTTGTTCATCTCCTGAACCCCGGTATCCATCCATCTATTATACATCTTGAACTCTATATCATGTCATACAGTTCTTTATCTTGACACATTCAAAACTGAACTCATTCTTTCCTACCCACCATTGTCACAGGAACCACCATCCTCCTGGGTTCTCCAGATCTGAAAGGTGCTGTCATCCTCAACTCCTCACTCTTGTTCACTACCACCACCCCAACAATATGAAATCTATTGCCAAGACCTATGCCCCTTTATCTCCACTGTCACCATGGTACTCCATAACCTCATGCTGGGACTATGGCGATGACCTGGTTGTTTTCCCAGACACAAGTCTCTCCCCACTCCAGTCCATCCATCATTCAGCTGTCAACATGCAACTAAAGTACAGATCTGATCTTATGATTGACCTCTCTTACTCAATAAACCTCAAACCTTCCATTCACCTCCAGGATCAAATATAAAAATCCTGTAGTGTTCAAAGCTCTCCAGAACCTGACTCCTCCCTCCATATCCATTCTTTTTACAATTTATATTCTCACCTGTAATCTGTGACATCCAGTGACACCAGTCTCCAGGCTGTTTCTGATACAAGATGAACCATCTCCTGACTTCAGACATCTTCAGTGGATCTTACCCCTCCTTTTCTCTTTCCCAGTCCTGGGATGTTCTTTCTCCTCATATTCACTTCTTTATTTTTCAGACTTTCTTCAGGTCTCAGATCAAATCACACCTTCTGTAAGAAGCCTTTTCCCAGTCCTTAATCCTGGTACCTTCCCTGAAATTACTGCTCTTTTCCCTACATTTTTCTTTTGTGAACATAGCTATTTGCATGTTGTCTGCCATATTAGATTCCGAGTCCCTTGAGAATAGGTGATCATCTACTTTTCTTTGTATTCCTAGCAAGGCGAAATGTATAGAAGGCAATTATTGGCTATTGACATCAGATGTCAGTAGGGCCTAACAATAAAAAAGTCCTCACTTATTCTAGTCTAAACTCATTTTACAGTTGGGAAAATGGAATCCCAGAGAGACTGACTTGCTCAGGGGTCACAAAAGCATAAAGTGGAGAGCCAATATTGGAATCAAGTTTTTCTGGCTCCAAATCCACCACTTTCATATATACTACATGGCTCAGCTTATATTAGGGAAAAGGTCATTCAGGTGTTTTCAGACAAGTCCAACTCTTCATGATCTCATGTGGGATTTTCATTCACTGGAATAGTTCGTCATTTCTTTCTCTAGCTCATTTAAGGAAACTAAGGTTAAGGTTAAGTGACTTGCCCAGGGTCACAAGCTACTAAGTATCTGAGATCAGATTTTTTTTAATTTAAATATTTAATTTATTTGTTTTTCCAACTACATGAAATGGTTGTTTTTACCATGAGATCAGATTTCAACTCAGGAAGATGAGACTTCCTGACTCCTAATGCTCTATCCCCTGCAGTGCCTCTTAGGTAGAAAGTTAGATGCCCATTTTGTGCTGCTGTATCTCACAGATTCATCTAGAGAGTCTGCTTCTTGCTTGGCACAGGTGGTTGGCATGAGATTCACTTTACAAGTTCAGACATGGACACATTCTCCACCTGGAAATGCCTAAGAGAAAACCACAGCACCTGTGTTCTTCAGTCCTTGCTTCTTATCCCAAGACCCAGAGTGCTGTGATATCCTTCAATAGGTTTTGCTATGAAAAAGCAAGTGTATGAGATGTCTTTTCATTTCCTTGGTGGCAGACATCAAATAATCACCCATTTTGATATCATTTGGTAATTGTGGATAACTAATAGGAGAGTATAATAACCATTTAGCATTCCAAAAATAAGTCAGTAAGACTTTTATAAGTCATTAAGAATATTATGTTCCAAAGATTGTAGTTATTTTCTCAGGTCAAGTGAGTTGTAATAAGAATCTGTATTAGTCTACTGGCAGTAGAAAGACAGAGAAAGAAAAAAACTGCAAGAATACTATAGATATGGGGGCAGCTAGGTGACGCAGTGGATAGAGCATTGACCCTGGAGTCAGGAGGACCTGAGTTCAAATCTGTCCTCAGACCCTTAATAATTGCCTAGCTGTGTGGCCTTGGGCAAGTCACTTAACCCTGTTTGCCTTTCAAAAAAAATATTATAGATATGAAAAGTGAGGACCTGTTTAGAACTCAAAGAAATCTGGGGAATTGTGTGAATGATTCTAAGGACAGACATAGTGAAGTTAGAAAGAGTAATAGATCATTAAACATTTATCTTCTTTTGTCTACAGTCTATTTCCATCACAATTTCTACATTTTCCTCTCCCTTCTGCTTGTTCCCTAGTGTGTTTTCTCTCTATAAATACATGGATTTCTACATCTTCAAGTTGAGTCTCTTATAAAACACCTATTATAAGCCAGACACTGTAATAAGGGCTGGGCAGCCAAAGAAAAACAAAAAACAAAACAAATTTTTTTTAAAGTTTCCTCTCAGGGCACCTAGGTGGTACAGTGAATAGAGAACCAACCCTGAAGCCATGAGGTTCTGAGTTCAAATCCAGTCTCAGACACTTACTAATTACTAGCTGTGTGACCTTGGGCAAGTCATTGGACCCCATTGCCTTGCAAAAAACCTAAAAAAAGTTTCCTCTCAAGAGGTTCACAGTTTAATGGACCACTATCTGATATAAAGTGTTATTTTGCTATCTTCCTTTCCCATCTATTATGTCAATAAGGCAGTTAGTTGGCACAGTGGACAGAGTGCCAGGTCTGAAGTCAGGGAAAACTGAGTTCCAATCCAGTTTCAGACATTTATGAGCTGTGTGACCCTGGGCAAGTCACTTTACCCTGTTTGTCTCAGTTTCTTCATCCATTTTGATAGATGAGCTGGAAAAGGAAATGGCAAACCACTCCAGTGTTTATCAAGAAAACCCCAATGGGCTCATGAGGAGTTAGACATGACTGAAACAACTGAACAACAACCATTATCCTAATATGTAAATGTTTATGATGTAAATGATTCTGTTTATGAATCACACTTGGCTCCTTCTCAGTGATGCCTACAAAATTACATCGATCTTGAGTCAAAAACTCTTAACCTGCCTTATTTCTTGCACATACTCTGCAATTCATATGTGGACAGCTGAGCTTGTGACTTTGTTTCTCCCCTTCCACCTTTTACTTTCTCCTGTAAATTAAAGAACTTTTCCATCATTATTCTAAAAGACTGAAGCCATCTGGCATTAACTTCCTCAACTACTTGTCAAAATATCTACATTATCATATTCTGCTTTCTCTTTCCCTCTGTTAAGAGAAGCATCACAGTGCCTCAATAAGGTTCATTAGTCTCCCCAAACCCTTGACCCAGTTCTCTTTTTCATCCTCTAGGACCTTAGATTAACAGTTATTCTATCTCTCTTTCAGTTTCAATATCTCCTCTCCACTGCCTAAAAAAAATATATTTAGTATGTCTGTAAACATGATATACTCTCCCTAGTCTAAAAATGTATAAAGCTTCATATTTACTTTTCTATTCTTTTTAACTTTTACTATTAAACTTCCTGAATATGAACCCTTTACATAGAGTTTTTGTTCACATCTTTTTATTGAAATTGTTGACCCAAAGGTCACTAATGAACTTTTCGTTTTTGCCTTCCTTTCTTTTTCTCTTCCTCCCTCCCTCCCTCTTCCTTCCGTCCCTCCTTCCTTACTTCATCTCTTTCTTCCTCTCTCCCTTTTTTCTTCCTTCCCTCTGTTCCTCCCTCCCTCCCTTCCTTCCTCCTTCCTTCGCTTCTCTTTTTCCTCTTTCGTTCTTTCTTTCTTTCTTTCTTTCTGTCTTTATTTCTTTTTTCATTCTTTCCCTTCATTTCCTTAGCACTTTGGCTTTTCTCCTAATTTTGACATTATCAAGCCTCCCTTCCTCATGAATTTCTTCTCCTCCCTTAACTTTAGAGACTTCACAGCTACCTCACATGCCTTTGATGAATCGTCCCTAACTTCCTCATTTTCCTCTTTTCTATTTATAGGAAAAGATAAGAAAGGGTAAGCCTATCTTACTCAGCAAATCCTACAGTTTGAACATTTTGAAATATTTGACTTGTTTTCCAAAGCCCTTTTTTTAAAGCTACTTTGCAGTGTTTCAATGAAACCTGTGTATATTATTTAATCTTAGGATTGAAAAGTAAAAACTTCAGGGCAGAGATAAGTGATTCTTTATTTATTAGCATATTCCAGATTATAGTAGACTGACAGGAAAGGGAAATAGGTTGCTAGTGAAGTCTGTACAGTATCCTAATGGAGGCTACAATCATTGAGAGAGGTTTCCTTCTCTCCAATGTAGTCATTGATTTGGTGACTCAAAGAGAACACCATCTGCTGGTCAATGTATGTATTACTCCCATGGTTGATTGGCTAATTAATTCTCTATCAGCTCTGGGCACTCTGTACATAGCCAAAAGCAGGGGAAGGAGCCAGGTGTGGATGAATAAAACTCTGGCATCACCACCATTTGCTCACCTAGCAATCACACCCACACCCAATTTTGACAGATTTATATGTTGATATTAAGCTTAATAAAAGTATGCCAAATGATTGATTCGATTTGAAGTCTATTCCCCCTCTTGATCCATCTCCTAAATAGCTACCAAAGTAATTTTCCTGGAGCTTAGGCCTCACTGTGTCACTTTCCTTGAGAATCAAGTACAAACTCTTCAGTTGTATATTATAAAACCATTCATAAACCAACTCCAATCTACCCTTCTTATCATTTATGCCTGGCCTTCACAACTTTCATGGTAGAGGTGCCGTCTTACTGTCACTCAGACACAACATTCCATCTCCAGACTTTGTGCCTTTGTACCAACTGCCCCGTGCCTCACATTCATGACGTTATAAAGTTTTATTTCCATTAAGGATTAGCTCAAATGATTTTTCTGATCCCTTGCCCCTGGCTGCTAATTCCTTTGCTAAATGAATTATTACATACTTTTATTATATTAATATATTGTATATATTTTATTTAAACATTTTGTATTTTTCATAGATTTAGACTTACAGGGGAATTTAAGAACCATCAGGTCTTATGTGTTCATTTTATAGATGAGGAAACTAAGGAACAAAATTATAGGGTACTCTCCAAAAAATTGCAAGTGATAGTATCACCTTTTTAATTACAGTGAGTGATTTGGGCATTGTGATCCTGATGGGAGAGGAAATTTCCTGTTTAACAGCACGAAGTGCTACTTCCTTATATCTTTAACTCCTTGGAGAGTCTCTGGGGAAATATAACAAGGACTCATTAGAGTTCTGGTAGTTGTCAAACCAAACTATGTTTCCCTTGCAGGGGAAAGGGAAGGGAGAAAAGCATCTTTAAGTATCTACCAGATGCCAGGCACTGTAACAAGTACTTTGCAAATATTGCCTCATTTGATCCTACAATAACAATGTGAGAGAGTTGTTATTATTATTCACTTTTTACAGTTGAGGGAACTGAGGAAGACAGAGGATAAATGACTTGCCCAGGATCACACAGCTAGAAAATTTCTAGGGTTGGGTCTTTCCACTGCACTTGGGTGATTTTGCAGGAGAGAATGAGGCTGATGATTTTGCTCAGTTCTGCCTCACTTAAGTTGAATTCATTTGCAAATCAAAACATCACCTTTCTGATGTCATTGGTCTTCTTTGATATTGAAGGAGCAACAACAATCAATAAAAACAACACTTTGCCCTACTAAACTAGAACTTGATGGCATGTAATTTATGAAATGTAAAAATGTTAAAAATAAAAATCTTTTGCACAAAGGAAACCAATGCAACCAAGATTTGAAGGGAAGCAGAAAGCTGGGAAATAATCTTTACAGAAGTGTCTCTAATAAAGACCTCATTTTTCAAATACACAGAGAACTGAGTCAAATTTATAAGAATGCAAACTATTTTCCAATTGGTAAGTGGTTAAAGGATATGAAATCTATTTTCAAATGAAGTTAGCTATAGTCATATGAAGAACTGTTCTAAATCACTTTTGATAAAAGAAAAGCAAATTAAAACAACTCTGAGATGCTACCTCACACCTATCAGATTGGCTAATATAACAAAAAATAATAAATGTTGAAGTGGTTGTAGGAAAATTGAGCACTAAAACAATGTTGGTGGAGTTGTGAACTGATCCATCCATTCGGGAGAGCAACTTGAAGCTATGCCCAAAGGGCAACCAAACCATAATTTGATCCAGCAATCCCACTACTACTTCTATACCCCTAATGAGATTATTAAAAAGGAAAAAAGAACCTACATGTGCAAAAATATTAACAGCATTCCTTTTGTGGTGGAAAAATATTGAAAATTGAGGACATGCCCATAAATTGAGGAATGGCTGAATGAACTCTGGTATATTAATGTAATGGGATACTGTTATGTAATAAGAATTGAAGAATGCATAGATTTCAGAAAAATCTGGAAAGATTTATATTAACTGATACAAAATAAAAGAACAGAAACAGGAAAACATTGTACACAGTATCTGCAACATTGTGCAACAACCAACTCTGAATGACTCTATTCTTCTCAGCCACACAGTGATCCAAAGCAAGTACAAAGGACTCACAAAGAAAAATGATATCCACATCCAGATATAGAACTGATGAACTGAATGTAGATTGAAGGATATACTTTCACTTAATTTTTTGCATTTTTTCTTTTGATCTGATTCTTCTCTCACAACTTTTTCTAACATGGAAATACATTTTACATAATAATGTATGCATAAGTTATATAAAATTGCTTACCATTCTCAGAGGAGGGAAGGGGAGGAATGGAAGGAGGGAGAAAAAATTTAGAACTCAAAAATCTTGTAAAAGTGAATGTTAAAATTTTTTTGACATATAATTGGATAAAAGATAAAATACACATTTAAAATTGGAAATAATTAAAGAAATTAAAATAAATTAAAACAAAAAAGATTTTATAAATTGACATACTTGATCTTTTCAGTATTACTATGTTTCAGGCATTGTGCTTAACTCTGGAGATATATTAAAAAGCAAAACAACAAACAAACAAACCAAAAAACCATGATCCTTGCCATCAAGAGGCTTACTTAACATGAGAAGCAATGTTAACATACAAGATATTTACATTATAAATGGAAGTTGATCTCTGAGGGAAGGTGCTCCCAGTTAAGGGGAGAATGAAAAGTTTCTGCAAAAGGTAGAATTTAAGCCAAATCAGGATGATAGCCAGAGAAGTCAAAAGGAGGAAGTAGGAAGGAGGTGTATTCAGGGTCAGAGGAGCACCCAACAAAAAAAAAAAAAAAGAGAGAGAATCTTGAGAGGGAGTATTGTAAAAGATCAAAGTTTTTTGGATTATCAGAATCTTAAGTTTAGGGATACTGAAAAGGTACAAAGAAGTAATGTTGGGGAAAAAAGTCAAGAAAAGATATTTGAATCTGGAAGTTATAAGGAATCATTGTAATTTTCTGATGGGGAGATGTCAATGGAGGATAATGATATGGGCGCACCCATACTTTGATAGAGTGTGAATAGATTTGAGACAAGGAGATCAATAAGAAGACTTGTGACAGTTCAGTCATAAGGTGATGAAATCTCACATCAGGGTGGGTCTGTCCGAGTGAAGAGAAGGGGACATCGGTCAGTGTGCAGGTAAAAATGAGAAGTGCTAACTGTGTTGGGGCAGTATGGTGTAAGGGTCAAGAATGAGACAGGTTCTGAGGATGATGGTGTTCTCAATAATAATAGTGAAATTCAGAAGAGGGGAGGGCTTTGGGGAAAACATAATTAGCTCTTTTTCAGAAATGCTGAGTTTGAAAGACTTATGGAAAATTTAGATGCCTATGGAGTGGATTGCTATGTGAAATAGGTTAACAAATAGATTAGGACTGGATGACTAGAGTTAGGAATCATCTACATGGAATTGAGATTTGAATATGTGAGAATTAATGAGATCCCCAAGTGAGATTATATTGGAGGGAGAAGAAGAGAAGATCCAGGATAGAGACTTGGAGTATATGCAGGGTTAGAAGCTGTGGACTGGATAAATGACCAGCTTAGGAGAACTAGAGAAGAAAATGATGTAACAAAAAACAAGAGAGAAGAAACAACAAGGAGATCAACAGTGTCGAAGCCTGAAGAGAATATTGATGTTGATGATGATGAAGGTGGTGGTGATGATGATAAATGTGGTGGTGGTGGTGGTGGTACTGGTGATGATGAGGCTGATGACAATTGTGGTAGCATCATAGGCTTTTGTGAACCTGTGAGAAGATACAAAATACTTTGTACTTTCTTTGGGAGTGAAATAATCCTATACCAAACACCATTTTTACCTGAATTATATGTATGGTACCTTAAGACTCTATTTCCCACATCTAATCACACCCAACCAGAAGCTATAATTGAGTCATTTGTAGATCACCTAGAGTAAACCCTAGGAATGAACTTTTGGGGATGAATCCCCAAAGTATAACACAAGATGCTCTATGCTGTGTTTAAATGGCCAGAGTTTATATGCTGAGTGCCAGAGCTTACCTATGTAAATCCCTAGGATGGGATCTTGATTCATGGATCACATGTGAATTTAAATGGTAATTCATAGAGTGGTTAGCTATGGTATCTATTGGGGGATTAATAAATCTGTTCATCAGAGGCTTTCAACACCTTTGAAATGATAATAATCCACTAGTATTTTAAGGTATAGGTCAAAGTGCATTAAGTGGACTTTGGTAAGGACTATACTTAGTATTACTTCCCTGAAATTGCCTCGTGCTTTAAAAATAACCTGTTTGTGTAAGCTTCAAAGGCTTCTCTTTAAGAGGGCAAGAAAACTTTTCTTGGAATTTATCAGTATGACTTCCTTATAATCTCATGAATAAAAACCCCAGGATCTAAGAACAAGTAGACAAGAGCATGAGTAAAATATTTTGCAAATTAACTAATCTTGTGATATCACCCTGGAGGATAGAGGAGTACAGAAGTAATAGAAAGTGTTTCTTTGCATGAATACATTTTACCCATTTAATCTTTGTATTGGAACCATTACAAACTTTTTGTTGAAATTTGTGGTGATCCATAACTGTTTCTTTGCATTCCATTCCCCAGCCTGAATCATAAACTAAATCTGGCCCAAAATATTTGGGATCAGTCAGAAGGACTGTATGGCAATGACTTCCTGGTGGATTTCACTATTGAACTGGAAGAAAGGTCATGAGAAGGAAAAGAAGGAAGAAGCCAGAAACTGTAATAAACTCCTCACAAGTTTTATTTCTTTTGATCTTCACAACAACCCTGAGAGATGGGTGTTGTTATTACTGCCATTCTACAAATGAGTAAATTGAGACAAAGGTTAAGTGACTTGCCCAAGGTCACACAGCTAATAAGTGTCTGAGAACCTCAGGTCTTCCTGACTCCAGACCTGCTGTGCCACATGGATGATTAGATGGTGAGATGTTAGATTCCATTTCCTTTCACTTTCTGGCTTACTAACTGAATTTTAGGGAGCCCCCTCAGTAGGATAAGGAGAAGACCCTAGTGACTTCAGAATATTCCTTGAATATAAAGAGAATAAAAATATTATAAAAGCTGTATTCACTGGTTCTCACTCAAGGTTTTAGAAAAATTGTATTGCATAAAACAAAAAGGAAAATGAAAATAAATTGGTTTTGCATGCTCAGCATGCATCTGTTTATGGTTTTTAAGGATCATGCCTTCAAGGCAGAAAAGCAGTTGAAAAGGGAATTGATGAGATCATCAAGGTCAATAGTAAAGAAGGAAAAGATAAGAGGGCCCAGGTCAGAACCTTTGGGGACACCCACAATTAGTATGTATGACACAGATCTGGTTAGCTGAAGAGTCATCACATATGTAGATGGAGAACCAAGAGGTAACTGGGTCATAAAACTTAGGGAGGAGAGAACCAAAGGAGAAGACAAAGAACACTTTGTCACATGCCATAGAGAAACCAGAGAAGAAAAAGGAGAAAATACCATTAGATTGAACAATTAAGAGGTCACTGGTCTTTTTTATTTGAATTATGAAACTGGATATTGATTTCATCCAGAAGGAAGTTAGGAATGTGGTCCCAGGGATCTGCAAGAGCCATTTCTTACTTCTGAAATCTGATTGTTAAAATTTCACTGTATTTACACCTTAGGAATCAGTATACAGTAAAATCAAAGCTTGATATATTGTGGTGATGATTGTCTAGACTTAAGAAAGTAATGAAGAAAGCATTCAATTTAAAAATTTGAATGGGAGACTGGGACAGATTCAGTGAGTATTTGAGCATATAATACTGTCCACATAAAAAGTTACTCTGGGGATGGGAGGAGGCATTGTGATTACCATTATCTCAAAATGATATTTTCCCACAAGCCTTGGGGTGACTCTTAAGAAATAGGCCTGCAAAGAATATGACTGATAGTCAGCCTATAACGGATGATAGTAAAACTGCAAATGATATTCAGGATCACAGTAATAAGGACCCTTCTTTCCCCATCTAAACTAGTAGAGGACACTCATAAAGGTACCCCACCCCACTCTCTTATTCCAAGCCCCTCAAGTCTTTGTATTCAGATTTGAAGGATTATTGAGATGATTCAAATTAAAGAATTCTGTCTTTTATTACCTTGGTGGGTCTTAATTTCCTCATCTCTGAAATTTGGGAATTGAATTAGATCATCAGTAATGTCCCTTCCAATCCCACATTTTACAATGCTATAAGAAAGATTATGGGTTATGTTGGGGCACAGAAACCAGATTATGTTCAGAAAAAAATTTGGAGGATTGTACAATTCAAAATTAAAATATTAAGGAAAAACAACTAAAAACTCTTCTAATTCAAGAAAGATGCCTAAGTTGGGTCTCCACAAATACTCCAAAGTTGTCATGTAAATTACTGATCAAGAGACAGTAAAAGGAATATGGGGGTGCATAGATCCAAACCACCAAATACTTCCAGGTTAGAAATTTCACCCCATCCTTTATTGAACCCAAAGAAGAATTAACTGCCAGGGAATTAATCTTTATGGGGTTAAACAGAATAGTCTATCTTACCCACCATAAAAATGATAATATGCAACAATCCCCATTTGGAGTTTCTTAACTGGCTTTGCAAAAAAAAAAATCTAGAAACTCCCTAAATCTATGGAACTTTGTTCTTGGGTGATTCTACATTGTCCCCACTAGATTACACCTTTACTAAAAATTGTTCTTGTGACTCATGAGATTTCTGTTTAAAATTTTCTGGAAATTTCCCAATTTATTTGGTGGTTAAAAACCCCTCCTCTATGGAAGAAGTCAGTCTCCAACCTCAACATTCAACTAAAACTGGTATAGCTTGAATAAGTATTAACTGTAGTAAGGGCAAACCATCTTGTATTGCTGAAGTCATTCTAAGCCATGGGATAAAGTCTGATCTGTTTTGTAGCAGCTAATTATAAGTTAGCAACTTCTTTTTAAGAGTTTTTAAACTTATTTTTGTTGTTAAAACAATCAAGGTGTGACTATAGAAAACTATAAGTTTTCTGAAAAGAAGCATTCTCCTTACAATTCCAGAAGCTGTTATGAGAACAGGGGTCATGTATACCTCTTTCTGTTCTCACATAATTTTTATGTCATCTACTGACTCCCTGTTTTTTAAAATCATTTCGTTCCATCTAGTTTGGAGTCCTACATGCAAATCTACTAGGATAATCTGAAGGTTAATCTAAATGGACCATGCAATCAAGGTTGCTTAGAAATAACTGTAATATCTGATGGCAATGATCAATTTCTGAAATTCTTCCACTTCTACAAATAAATACATATAACAGCCATTTGTATGTGTCTTTTATGGCATCTTGGCTAAGTCACTCATGAAGATTAATTCTAATGCTGAATCTTAGTTCTTTCAAGTTCTTAGTTCTAGCAAGAAGCAAGCAACTTTTGGTTATATTCTACATATCAAGTGGGATTATTATCAATGTTTAATGTTGCTCATTGAAATGATGCCTACTAATTGAAATTTTTAAGGTTATTTGTTACTATATTCCCTCAAAAGATACTAATCTTTCTGAACCATTTTAAGGAACTTTATTCAAGAAACTTTCTTAGATTAAGAATGTGACAAGTTGCATCAGTACAACTTTGTGTAAGTTTTTTATGTTGTTATTTTTGCATCAGAAGATAGGCACAATGAAAAATAAGTTCTTTTCCCATAAGATATGACTTACAACTACCAGGGGAGGAGAAATAAAGGGAAAAAATAAAGCTACATGATAACATATATAATATATATATATATATATTTTTTTTAAAGGAATAGTCATTAAAATAGTCATTTAAAGTCATGATTAACAGAGTTGCAATTTCATGTGCAAATATCTTTTTTCTATTCTACTAGGTATGAAAATACTTGTTTTACTGCTTAATGGCGGACTAAAATAAATAAAAAATTTTAAAAGAAATGACATGATACAATTCTTATAAATTCAAGCAATTAATGAAGAGGAAACAGTCCTTCGCCTGAAGCCAGAAGACATTGGTTTGGATACCTGCTCTGCCCTTTTCAACCTCGGTGAAATCAGAGAAATAATTTAACCTCTCAGTTTTTTTATATGAAAATGAGATTACATGACCTTTCAGTTCCCTTCCAGCTCTAACATGCTATAACTGTTGGTGATTCAGATACTATATTTGTCCCTTGGAGTCAATAATGTGAATGACAGGTGGAAAGTGCTGATACCAAACCACATTCTAGTCTTCAATTGCTATAGTTAGAGATTTGGCTTAGGGAACTTTGAATGAAGAGACACCATAGCCTCAATTTCTGTTCTGACTTTTCTATTCTTTTAATTCTTATCAATACACTTTACAAAATAGCTTTTCAGGGAGCAGCTAGGTGGCATAGTGGATAAAGCACCGGCCTTGGAGTCAGGAGTACCTGGGTTCAAATCTGGTCTCAGACACTTAATAATTACCTAGCCATGTGGCCTTGGGCAAGCCACTTAACCTCATTTGCCTTGCAAAAACTTAAAAAAAATAGCTTTTCATAAAATCATCAAGATATTTAGGACTGTACAACTGCATTTCAGAGGAATATGAAAAGTTTATGTTCAAAATTATTGCTATATACATGTATAAGAATAATTGAGTTTGGGAGCTATTTGATTGAGGAGAGCTAGCTACTCCCTGCCTCTGATCCTCTCCCTTTTGTGATTTCCTCTCTCATCATCACTCCCATCTCTACCCTATGGGGAATAAGAGAGGGGATTCCTTGAATTTGCTGAAGATTAGGGAAGAGTAGTTGTCTAAGTTTATGCCTCAGAAATGCTTTTTCTTACTTCTACTTAGTAAGCCTCATCTCACAAGAATACCATGTGTTCAAGTTTGTATTCACTCAGTCTTCTTTATTTAGGGAGAATTGTGGTAAAATACCTTAATAAAAAACTATTTTATTTGACTTGAGCTCTGAGTTAGAGGAGAACGAGCAATTGGATCCCTTTCTTTCACTATGTTTTCATTCAGTTGCTACAAACCCACATAATGAGGAAGACAACAATGACAATGTGACAGCGGTGATGATGACAATGATGATAACATGATAACAATGACAATGATGATGATAACAACTAACCTTTCTTAGCACTGTTCTTTATAAATATTATGCCATTTCAGCCTCAGAATAACTTTGAGTGGGAGATGTTATAATTATCCGTTTTCCACGTGTGGAAACTGAGAAAGGCAAAGGTTAAGTGATTTTGCCCAGGATCACAAAGCTAGTAAGTATCTAAGGCTGGATGAATTCAGATCTTCCTGACCCTGGTGCAAAGCACTACCTAACTGCCCAATATAAATACACATGGACAATGAATAAAATCTAAGAGAAATCAGGATTTACCGGGAAAATACAGAAAGTGAATAGTCTCTTAAAGAAGTGAGGAAGTGAGGCATAGGTACAGCATAAGAGCCAAATAAGAGAGGGGAAGTATGGCATTGGTTACAGATGACCCACATCATTCACCATCATGTCACCACTAGCTGAGAAAGAATAGTAACGCCTAGAGTCGTACCAGACACTTACTTCTAAAGCATGTCAATCTCTCTGGACCTATCTCTATTCCCCTTCTTTCCTTTTCTCTTCCCCCTTTCTTGAGATTCTAGTTCTCTTCCCCATCAGGACAATGAGAAAGTCATTTGTTGGTCAAAGTTTCATGACTCCAGGGCCTTAGGTAGGAGAATGTGGGAAGTCTTAGTCAACCAGTAGACATTGCCTCCAGTACCCTTTTACACATGATTAACAAATTTACTTAGAGAAATATTATAATATAGTAAAAAGAGTAGAATAATATGTGAAGATATGGGTTCGAGTTCCAGTTGTATCATTTACTGCTATGTGTTGTTGGGTAAGTCACCTCTCTTCTCCAAACCTCAGTTTCTCCATTTATTTGGAATAAATTATCTGTAAGATCCCATTCAAACTGTACAAGGAGGTATATTATAAAATAAATTGTCCTTTTGTAAAAACGAAAACTATAGTCTTTTCATAACATTTTTTGGATTACAATATTATGTAAGTCAAGACAAAGTTTGCCAAAAGAATGTAAGAGAGAATGAGGAAAACTGAGTAAGTGATGTCAGACATACCTATTTGCTAAGTATTTCCTTAAATGTCAAGTCTTTCAATTCTCTATTTATAAAATAAACAACATTTTTTGATTAATCCTTTGATCTCTTTATGGTATCATTGTTCATTCTACCAACTAGACTGGCAACCAGTTTCACAATAAAGACAATAGTTAATAACAGACAATAGAAAATGAAGTGGGTGTGTAGTTGGAGATAAATAAGTTGAAATCAATCTGGGTTGCTATTTATAGCAATGGTTCAACTTTCATCTGTTTAAATTGCTATTTTCATGGAATAAATTTATATCTCTCTGGCAACGATGTAAGCAGCATAAGATTAGAACTAGAAATGATAATTGTGTTATTCAAATATATAATGACTACGAAAAATACCTCCTTCACTATGAATGGCAGCTAGTTATCAACAAGAAGATGAAAATAAACATTAGCCATGGAAAACAGTAGTGAGCAACTCAACTGAAGAGAAGGGTTAGGTAATCTTACAAAGTTAATGAATCAGTAAATGGAGAGGAAAATATATATAAATATATAGATAGATACTCATATTTGTATTAATTGAGTCACTGTTGGGGAGAAAAGTGGCCCAGTTTCACATGTAATACATAGGATTACTATGAATTGGAGGAGAATTGGTCAAGTAGCTAAATGGGACCTCCTTGAAAGTCATGAGTCTTGACTTCATAGCCTAGCTAGACCATGTGACAAAGGAAGAATCCACTGCCTCAGTTTTCTCATCTGTTCAGGTGATCCCTGGGCTTCAACTTAAACATTTGCAGGATACTGCATTTGACTTTAGAAGCCAAGTGTTAAATTAGTCAGAGTCTGACTAAGAAGTAATTAGCCTACTATGCCCAGAAATTTCTTCTCCCTAGAAGATCACTTCAGCCCTGGAATTTATCCTTTGGAAATACCCTTCATTCCATCCTTCTGATTTCAAGACTTTTCCATTGAAAGAGATCTGCCCAGTCTAGCCATTTTTTCCAGTTCTTAGCAGACTATACTCCAGATATCTCTCTTACGTTCACCTTCCTCCCCACCACTCTTTTTAGTTTCCTCTCATATGATGTCTTCCATCTGGGCAGCCTTGAAGGCAGTAACTGTTTTATTTTTTGCTTATATTTGTACTCAGTATGGTGCGTGGTATGCAGTAAGCATTACTGCATGCATGGACTTACTGATGGAAATGTAGCCTACATGCTCTTAGAACATTTATACATGATATTTTGCAGATTCTATACCATGCTGCTCTTCTATTAATGTCTGAGGAAATTTTCAGAGGCTCTCCCTTGTAGAAGAGGTGCTGAACTGCATTGGTACAGGATATTTCCTTCCCTGAGAATCCCCTGTACCAGTGAAATCATAGGTTAAGTCCTTATCCCTATTATTATTTCTACACCTAGCTTCTCTCCCCTACTAGAAATAGTTGGCAAAGTGCTCCACCTGGAGTCAGGAAGACCTGAGTTCAAATGCGACCAAAGACACTTATTCACTATGTGAGCCTAGTTTAGCCTGTTTCCTGATCTGGAAAATGGGGATAATGCTAACAGCCAGCTCCCAGAGTTGTTCTGAGGATCAAATGAAATAAGATTTACAAAAAGCCATTGCTGGTAACATAATAAATGTCTGTTTCCTTCCTTCCCTCCCACCCCCCCAGATTATGAACTCCTTGAAAACAGGGGTAATGTACATCCTTACATCTCTATGTCCTCTTTGGCTTGTTCAGACCTCCCAGAGCTTCTCTAGCTCTTCAGAACCCAGGGTTATCCAAATACATGTATTTGACAGAAAGACTGCTGATAATCACACAGCAGTAAAAGCTGGGGTCAAATATATAAGTCTGGCTATCTGACTCCAGTTTTCTTCCATTGTACCAGAGCTGCCAATATGGAGCATTTCTGCCATACTCCAAAGAGATCTTGTTGTTTTCTATTGTATAATGTAACTGGGATCAAAATCCAGATTGATGCTTTAGTTCCTTAATAGCTGCCATTTATATAATAGGTTAAATTTTGCAAAGCTCTTTCCAAATATTAACTCATTTGATCCTGCCACATTTCATTTTACAGATCAGGAAACTTAAGCAAAGAGAGGTTAAATGATTTGGTCAGGACCACACAATTAATTAATTACAAAGGAACTTGTTCTAGTGCCCACATATTAACTTTTAGAAAAACAATTGAAGAGAATAGAGACTAAAAACTATAATCCCATGAACTTGATGTGACTAATGGAACATCAAGAATAGATCATTAGAGAAACTGTTAACGAGTATTTTGAAAAAAATAAGAGGCAGAAATTACAAAGAGCCAGCAGAACTCTTAAGAAAGAAAAGGATAACATAGACTAACTTTGTTTCCTTCTTTCTGAAACAGTCACTAAAGTGGTAGATGATAAATATGTTATGGATAGGATTGGCTTGGATTTTAGCAAAGCATTTGATAAAGTATCTCTTCCAAGAAAAGATGGAAGAGAGAAAACTCATGTGACACAATAAAGTTGAATTACATGAGAACAGAAGCAACATGTAGATGGAATGGTGGGGGCAGCAAGGTGGAGCAGTGGATAGAGCACCGACCCTAGACTCAGGAAGACCTGAGTTCAAATTCAGCCTCAGACACTTAATAATTTCCTATCTATGTGACCCTGGACAAGTCACTTAACCCCATTACCTTGCCCCCCCAAAAAAAGAAATGGATGAAATCAAATGTTTTAATGTCAACTTGGTAGGATATCTCCAATGAAGCATCCAAAGACCTGAGCCTGATCCTATGCTGATTAACATTGCTATCGATGACTTAGTTCAGATAGGTTTCATTTAGCCACCCAAATCAATTTGCCTCCCATTTACAAGACTAGAGTGAATTTCATGTGAAACTGGGACAATTTTCTCCAAAATAGATCCTTTACACAATGAACAGAAGTAGAAGTTTCTTAGGATTTGCAGATGACACAATGGTGGGAGGGATAGATAACAGTGAATGTCAGAGCTGAGATCCAAAACACCCTTAATAGAGTGCAGCACTGGATTGAATGAATAAGTATAAATATAAAACCTTGTGTTTGGATATAAAAAAAAATCACAAGAATAAGATGGTGGGTGAAAGGAGGCTAATATGGAGAGTCATAGTTGGGTAGCAGTTGTTTTTGAATAAGATCTGATTGAGCTACAAGCTCAATAAGAGTCATCAGAATGAAAAGCACAAAACTCGATTGTATTCTTGAGCTGCATAAAGAGGGGGCCACATCTTCTAGAAAGTAGATGGTGATAGGTCTAGTGTATTATGCCCTCATCAGACCTTATCTGGAGTTCTACAGTCATTCTGGATGCCATGATTTAAGAAGGATATTAATAAGTAGAAAGTGTCCAGAGAACAGCAACCAGAATGATGACTTCGGACCATGTCATATGAAAAAGAATACCCTCTAGTATCATTGCCAAGAAAGCTCCAAGTGAGGTCACAGAGAATCAAATCCAACTGAACAGCAACAACATATGAGAGTTACCTGGAGTAACTAGATATGTTCGGCTAAAGCAGAAAAGACTCAGTGGTGATGTCATTGCTGTCCTGAAGTCTTCAAAAGACCATCATGTGGGGGGAGATTAATTAGAACTCTTCTATTTTTCCTCCATAGGCTAAAACCAGGAGAAATGGATACCAGTTTAAAAGAATTCACCCTGGGTTTTATGTCATATGACTTATCCAAAAATGAATTGCTGCCCTGAAAATAGTAAGTTTACTCACTGATATATAGTCAGCAATTAATTTTCCACTGTGTTTCAGTCCCTATATTGAGTTCTGGGGGGGGGGGATACAAAAAGAGGAAAAAGGCAGTTGCCCCCTTCAAGAAGTTCATAATCTATTGGGTGAGACAAATAAATAGGTGCAAACAAGCTCTGTCTCTCAAATATATATATATATATATATATATATATATATATATGGATGTATATATAATATGGATGTATATATTTATATGTTATGAATATGTATGTGATAAAATGGCAATAATTAGGAGAGGAAAGGGACTATACTTAAGATAGATTTCCTATCGAAATTGGAATTTTAGTTGGTATTTAAAGGAAGCCAGGGAAGATAGAAGATAAAGATGAAGGAGGGACAACATTTCCTATATGGGGGACAATCAGAGAAAATGCTCTGAATACAGAAACAGAGTGTCTTGTTCATGGACCAACTGGGAGGCCATATCACTGAAGTAAAGAGGACACGGTGGGGAGTGAGGTGCAAGAAGACTGGAAAAGTAAGGGGAAGGAGGGAGGGAGGGAGGGCCAGTGACAAAAGGCCTAGAAGGCCAACTAGTCAGACTACTTTGACGGCTTCAAACAGGGTCTGAACCACTATGCTTTGGGCCTGTTATGAAGGGGATTCTTTTCTGTGCAGGTTGGATTACAGAGATGCCAAGGCTCTTTCCCCATCTTAAAAGGTTCCTGTATTATGTTTAATAGATTTTCTGTTGTTGTTCTTTATGTGTGTGTGTGTGTGTGTGTGTGTGTGTGTGAGAGAGAGAGAGAGAGAGAGAGAGAGAAGAGAGACTAGGACAGTCATTTCCACCTTCTGGGCCTCAGTTTACCCACCTATAAAATGAGGATATCAACTCTTTCCAAAATTCTCTGTTCTATCCATTAATGGATGAGAATAAGTGCTTTGCAGTCAAGGTGGCCGGGAGCAATATCCTTGAAAGTACTGGCATCCTGAGCCCGACTTCAATACCTGTACCCATGTCTACATGCATGTATAGGACAGGGGATGGGGGCAGGACTGAGCCTTCACTGATATGTGAATCTTCCAGGCAAGAAATCTCCTTTTGTCAATGCATATCAACATATTTTTAGTAATTTACAGACAATTGTCTAGGGCAATGAGAGACTGAAAGACAGACAGACAGACAGACAGACAGACTGGGGAGGTCATTTTCACCTTCTGGGCCTCACTTTATCCACCTATAAAATGAATAGTATGGACTTTCAATTACTTTCATTTGCCTTTTATCTACTATCATTTGTTTCATATATTCTATTGTGAAGAAATTCAGAGAAGCTTATTTTGTGCCTGAGGTTTTCCTTTTATTGACCTAAATGAGATATGACACACATGTATGACACATGAGGTTTATTTGCCTTTTTTACCTACACCCCTAGGTTCCATGATGAAGGGAATTCCCAAAGATAAAACACCTTCTATCTATGCATAGTTGCAGTTCTGCCACTTTGAAAAAATTTTTGAGCTCCAAATTTCCCATTCTTCCCTCTTCTCCCTCTTCCTTAAACAATTTGATAGAGGTTATATATGAACAATCATCTAAAGCATGTTTCCATATTAGTCATGCTGTGAAAGAAGAAATTTCCAAAAGAAAAAAGTATTAAAGAATAAAGAAAAGTGAAATACTCTTAGTCTTAAAGAGTTGTCTAGGATACTAAGTTTAAGGAACATGCCCAGGGTCAGCCAGTGAGCTGTAGGCCAGAAGTTGACCTTGAACTCAAGTCGAATTGATGCTACAGCAGCTCTTTAGAGTCACATAGATTCCAGCAGAATTGTTATTTAGTCGTGTTTGATTCTTCATGACCTCACAGATCATGATGTGCATGGGATTTCCTTGGCAAAGATTCTAGAGAGGTTTACCATTTCTTCTTCCAATGGATTAGGGAAAACAGGTTAAGTGACTTTCCCAAGGTCACACAGTTAAGTGTCTGAGGCCAAATTTGAACTCAAGTCTTCTTCACTCCAGTTCCAGCACCCTATCCATTGAACCACCCAGCTGCCTTCTACTAATGGATTACTATCCAAAGTTGTCAATGAAGACTGCTAAGAAAGTGATACATAATCACTCCAGGAAGCTGATGGCAAGGGAGAGTATTATGAATTAAAGTATTCAGTGAAACCCTTTTGGAGAAAATACTTTTCTTTTTCAGGATGGGAATTTCAATAAGCAGAAAATACATTAAAATCAGAGGAAACAGTAAAAAACAAGAGAATACATTTAGATGGTTTATTGGATAGAAAAATAGGCTTAAAGTGAGCGTCACCCGAATTCAATTCTGCCACAGATTACTAGTGGAATGACTAGTCACTTAAGAAAATCCCTTAACTTCTCTCAGTCTCAATTCCCCCATCTGTAAAATGGGCATAATAAAATCACCTTTCTCAAAGTATTGGTGTGAGGATACAATGAGATATAACATGTAAAAAGTTCAATGCACCTTTTAAAACACTATCTAAATGTTATTTTTTGTTGCTGGTCAGTCACATCTGACTCTTTGTGACCCCCATTTGGAGTTTTCTTGGCCAAGATACTGGAGTGGTTTGCTATTTTCTTCTCCAGCTCATTTTACAGATGAGAAACTGAGGCAAATGAGGTTAAATGATTTGCCCTGGAAAAGTATCTGCAGGCAGATTTGAACTTAGTCTTTCTGACTTCAGACCCTGAACTCTAACCATATCAGCAACACCTAGCCATCCATGTAAATGCTACCTATTAAAATTCAAGGCATTTGCAAGTATAGACTTTTTAAACATTTCATAGACTCATAGGCTAACTCTGAGGTTGAAAAGACCCAGAAGATCACCATAATGCTGTCGTCTGATAAATGAGGAAACTGAAGCCTAAAGAAGAGAATTCTGCCCCAAAACACAGCTATTAATTAGCATACACTGTGAACATACTTAAATCTTCTCATCTCTTATCATTATCTCATTATAGCTATGTGATAATGACAAGAATGAAAGATGACTCTCTTTCCATAAAGGAGTCCCTAGAAGGGAGAGTTTTACCCACCCATGTGGTCACCATATGGTCTGAAATGCATGAAAGTTTGGGGTTTTTTTCACTGTGCATTCCTATCTTGGGCAAAGGAGTGTGAGAGAGGGAGTGAACTTTGAGAGATCAAAGGAACCACCCAAATTCCACCTTAGTGAAGCCCTAGAAGAATTTGATCCAATGACAGCAGCATTACTGTCATAAAATCAACAAACCTGCTGATGAGCTGCTGTTGCCCTAAAGAGAGATTGCTATGACCCATTCCATCAGTGAATTGTCTTGGCAGGCTAGACATCAATGCCTTACCATCAAGGGAGTGATTAAGCCATCTACCATCAATTATGTTCCACCCAGAAGTGAACTGGGCCAAAAGAATGTTTGTAACAACCCCTCTCAATGTGAAACCCTATTTTCCAGGAACTTACAGGAAAAAGAGGATAGTGTCTTCTGATCCAGAGAGATATATTTGTGCATCTGTACTTGCTTTGCCTTTCTCAGTCAATATTCTTTTGCATAAGTTTTAAATGGTATTTTGACTTATATGAAGTCATAGGAACTCAAAATCTCAGAGAGGAAAGGGACCATGGAGGTTGTCACAATTAAATTGTATTGTTAATTTTCTTGTCTTCTACATTTTTCTGAATGAGTCTCCCAACTATGTTGGGAAAACATTGATCATTTGAAGCAAGACAATCTCTTTCTATTCATCTGTCCTGGGAAATCCCCATGATTTGGATACCTTAGAAATTATATCTGATTCATTCATTAGCAATAGGAAGAATGTCCTAGGATGCCAATCCATCCTTATCCCCAGAGAGCCTCCCTGTAACACATTATTGTGAAATACCTGGGTAATGTCAGGTGTGTTTATGAGAATTTTTCTCTCGCCCAATGCTAATACTGCTGTGTCATGGACCATTATTTACACAGCTTCAATGTGTTTTGGGGACATGTGAATATTTATCAATGCCACTGACACTAATGATTGGCAAGACACTATAGGATTTTGTGTTGCTTTTAAACTCTTAAAAGGAAAAATAAGAACTTTGAGGAAGGAAAAAAAACTTTGGATTGTAGCAAATTAAGACAAGACAGTATCAGCAAAGTTGCTGTTTTAGTTGGGAATGTGTGCTTTATTGGGCATTGCTGGGATTTTCTGAACCATTGATTAATTGAGAGATATAGGGCTTCTGAAAGTTTTTTTAGCATTTGATACTGATTATGCATTGAAGTTAAAGTTTCTTATTGGCAAGAGGGCTAATGGGGGCTATAGTTTCTAAAATTTTACAAGGAGGAAACAGAAAGTTTGAATCTGGGGAAGGGAGCAAATTATGCTTAATACCCTTTCATCTATAACATTATACCTATTTGGGACTGGATGAAATCAATCCAAATGACGTAGTACTTTCTTTTTTAAAAAAAATAGCTCTGAATATTTTCTCTTCCTCTTTCCCCTTCCCCATACATTGAAAAACCATTTCATATCAGTTATATATGAGAAATCATGTAAAATACATTTTCATATTAGTCATGTTGTAAAAGTAAAAAGCAAGAAAAATAAAGACAGTAAAATAAATATGCTTAATTCTACAATGAGACTGCTTCAGTTCTTTTTCATTTATTGTATAGCATGAGTACTATGAAACTGTTTTTGATCACTGTATGGCCAAGAATAGCTAAGTTATCTGCAAATGATCATTGTAAAATACTTCTGTTAACATTGTGCAGTGTTCTGGTTCCACTTACTTCAGTATGAGTCAGCATTAAAAGGTTTTTCTGAAAATATCCTGCTGGCCATTTCTTTGGCACAAGATTATCATTCAGTCACAATCATGTACTATAATCATTCAGCCATTCTTTAACTGATGGTATCTCGTTACTTTCCAATCCATTACTATTACAAAAAGAGCTGCTAAAATTTTTTTGTACATATAGGCATTTTTCTTTTTTCTTTTGTTGTCTTTGGGATACAGACCTAGTATTAGTATTGCTGGATAAAAGGGTATACATAGCTTTATAACCCTTTAGGCCTAGTTCCAAATTGTTCTTTAGAATAGTTAAATCAGTTCACAAATTCACCAACAAATCATCTCCCAATTTTTTAAAAAAATGTGAATAATATTTGGTTGAAATTGAAGATACCAAAGGAACAAATGCATGACCTGCAAGAGTTCTTTCCTCATAAACATAATATGTATTTTCAATTCTGAAAGTGGGAGACATGTGGATCACTTACTCTCTCTGTTCTTCAAGTCTTAGTCTATATATAAAGTATGTCTGATACTTGTAGAATATCAGACTCACAAATGAAAAGCAAAAATAAATCTAATTAAAAGAGATAATCATGGAAACTACATTTTGCTAAAAGGTACCATGAGTTAATAAGGATATTAAACTCATATGCATCTAACAACATAGCATTCAAATTATTGAAGGAAACTATACTAGTATGGAAACTCAATTTACCCTACAAGCAAAGTCTCAAAGAAAAAATATGATAATTGTATACAAGCCCAACAACAATTCCCGAGAGAAAGAAAAAGTGGAGTAGCAGAGGAAAAATTAGGAAAAGAAATGAGACTTGATACAAGAACAGTTTAGTAAAAGAGGCACAAAAATTGAAGAAAATAAGACCTTAAAAAACAATTGGTCTATTGGTAAAGAGGTACAAAAATTTACTAAAGAAAAGAACTCCTTAAAATGTATAATAGTCAAAATCAAAAATGAGTATAAAAGTTTACTTAAGAATATGATTCCCTAAAATTAAAATGGGCAAGTGGAAGCTAATCTCTCCATGTGACATCAAGAAACAATAAAACAAAGTCAAAAGAATGGAAAAAATGAAAGAAAATGTAAACTATCTCATCTGAAAACCAAAACATCTGGAAAATTGATTGAGGAGAGATAATTTTAGAATTGTTGGACTACCTGAAACCAATGGTCAAAAAGAGCTGAGACATCATATTGCAAGAAATTGGGAAGATTGACCTGATATTGTAGAAAAGAAGACAAAATGGAAATTAAAGGATTACCTTCTGAAAGAGATTACAAAAAGAATATTATAGCCAAATTCTAGAATTCCCAGGTCAAGGAGGAAATATTGCTTTTAGCCACAAAGAAAATTCAATATCATAGAGTCACAATCAGGATCACCCAAGAATTATTAGCCTCCACATTAAAGAAACAGAGGACTTGGAATATGATATTCTTGAAGGCAAAGGAGGTAAAATTGCCTATCCAGCAAAACTGGGTGTAATCCTTCAGAAAGAAGGAAATGATATTAAATTAAATTTCAAATATTCATGATGAAAAGACCAGAACTGAATAGAAAATTTGACATTGAAATGCAAATTCAAGAGAATTATAAAAGGTAAATATGAAAGAGAAGTCATAAGGGATTATTATATTCATTTTGGGAAGATGATACATCTAACTCTAAAGAACTTTATCATTATTAAGGAAGTTAGAAGGAAACTACATGGACAGAGGGCAAGGGTGTGAGTTGATTATGTTGGGAAGATCTAAAAGAAAATGAAAAATTGAGAAATAAGGATAGATTAGGAAAAAATATCCCACAAAAAAAATATTGCATGAAAGGAAGAGTTTCTAATGATGGCAGGGGAAATGAAGGTAGGATGACCAAATTTTTAACCTCATTCTCATTGGAATTGGTTCAAAGAGGAAATATTTTTACACATTTAAATCTATTTTATCCAACAGGGAAATAGAAAAAGAAGAGGATAAGAGAAAGAGAAAGTGATAAAAGGGAGGATGGACTAAGGAGACTCTTGAGAAAAGGCAGTGTAAAACATAAAGCTAAATAGAAGAAAATAGGAGATAAGGAAATACACAGTTCATAACTATAAGTGTTTATCCCTATAAAAGGGATAAACTCATCACTTAAAATGCAAGCAGATAGAGCAATAGATTAAAAACAGAATCCAATAATGTTTTGTTTCTAAGAGTCTTGCTTGAAACAGAAAGACACACACACACACACACACACACACACACACACACAAACAAAGAATTAAAGAAATGGACTAGAGCAGAAACTATTATACTTCAACTGAGGTAAAAAAAAGGCAGAGGTAGCCATCATGATCTCAGAGAAAACAAAAGCAAAAAATAAACTTAATTAAAATACATAATCAGGGAAACTATATTTTGATAAAAGATACCATAGGTGATGCAGTAATATTTTAAAATTTTATAGCATTTCTCTGATGAAGGTCTTATTTCTCAAATATATAAGGAATTAAGGCAAAGTTATACAAATAAAAGCCTTTCCCTAATTGATAAACAATTAGGGGATATGAACTGGAAGTTTTTTGAAGAAGAAATTAAAACTAGAGTCATTTAAAAATGCTCTAAATCACTACTGATTAGAGACACATAAATTAAAACTGTTGAGGACCACAGGTGAGTGGGTCTCTGACCATGATGATCGAATAAACCCTCTAGGTGGAAGGAGTCTGCTCTTTGCCTGGTTCGGTTCTCCATCCCAGGAAGCTTAAGTAGTTACTTTCTAAGCATACTATGTTTCTAGAAAAGAAGTTATGCAGTTATGATGCACTTGATATGTTAGTACATACAACACGACCTGAGAACAAGAGCAATACTCAATGTGCTCAGGGTATTAGATGAAGAAGAGACCTTGTGATTTTTGCAATATATAAGCTTGTGCACGGCTCAATAAATCAGACTCTCTTTTCCATCTTGTAGTACCATCTCTTCATTTATTAGTCAGCCTTCAGTCTTTAACTCTTTCCTTGCTCTGCTGCAGGTCGGCAGGGCCCCCAACATAAAACGATTCTGAGAGGTCTTCTCACACTTATCAGAAATGATCATTCTTGAAGGGGATGAGGGAAAAATAGATACATAAATAAACTGTTGGCGGAGTTGTGAACTGGTCCAACCATTCTAGACACCAATCTGAAACTATGCCCAAAGGGTATGTTATGGGTATATGCCTAAACAGTATATACCCTCTGACCGAACATTACCAATACTAGGTATGTTTCCTAAAGAGATTAAAGAAAAAGGAAAAGGTTCTATTTGTACAAAAAAAATTTAGAGCAGCTCTTTTAGTGGTAAAATAGAATCAAAAATTGAGGGCATGCCCATCAATTGGGGAAGGATGAACAGGTTGTGACATATGATCATGATGAAATACTGTAGTAGTAGTAGTAGTAGTATAGGAAATAATGAATAAGATAGTTTCAGAAAAACCTGGATTATCTGTATGAACTGATGCAAAGAGAAGTCAGCAGAACCAGGAAATCATTTTATACAATAACAATAATATTGAAATGGTGATAGACTGTGAAGGATTTAACTACTTTGATCAACACAGTAATCCAAGATAATTCAGAACTTATAATGAAAATTTCCATTTAAATTCAGAAAGAAATTTAATGAACTCTTCAATATAGATTGAAGCACAATTTTTTCACTTTCTCTGTTTTTCTTGCTTTTTTGCAACAGGACTAACAAGAAAAATATGCTTTTCATGATCTTACATGTATAAAAGATAGAGTTGCTTACCTTCTCGTGGAGTAAGAGAAAACCTCAAGGAAGGGAAAAATTTGGAACTCAAAATTTTTAAAAAATTAGAAAGAAATTTAAAGAAGAAAAAATAATTGGAAACAATAACAATCTTAAAGAATCAAAGAACAAATCATAAAAACTATCAATAGCTTCATTAAAGATAATGACAATAATGAGACAATATACCAACACTATAACAATTAAATCAAGGTCTGTTTCAGAGAGAGAAGGAAATAGAAAAAGCTTGTATTTTTTTTAGATATAGTAAAATGTTGCATGTTATTGTAACAGTTCATGCAGATCTTCTCAGTTTATGTTTGTCCTTTATAACACCTCAATAATATGCTGCAAATTATGGCTTTACATTGCATTGATCAGAGCACTCAAGTATTTTTAAGTTTTTTTTTTACAATGTAGTAGCTATTATATAACAATTGTCAATCATCATGATTTAGTTATTCATATTCATCACATTTAGTTATTCATATTCATATCCCTGCTTTTTTTAAGCTCTTAAAGTTTCTTTTCTTTTTCAATCTAAACTTAAACACCCTTTAATTTCAAGAAAGAAAAACAAAATACTTGAAACAAACAAATATTGTCAAAAACCAATTTAGGTCATGTACGAAAATGCATTTCTCATTCTATACTTTGAGTCTATCACCCCTCCATTAGATATGGGTGGCATGTGTTAATATTGATCACCTAGAATACAACATCATGCTAATTAATTATTGGTAGAGGGGTTGTGTGTTATAGTCTTTTTGCTAGAATTTTATCTGAAATATTTGAATCGATATTTATTGATGATATTGGCTCATAGTTTTGAGGTTTGATTTTGGTTTGGGATTTTTGTTTTAGTTTTTTTGATCTATCTCCTTGGCTAAGATAATTGGACTACATTTAGCTAACTCATAAAAAGAAGTTGAAAGAATGCTTTGCTTTTCAGTTTCTTGAGAAAAATTTACATAGTATAGATCTGAATTGTTATTTAAAAGTTTGAGAAAATTCTCCTATAAATCTATCTAGGTCGGGCCTTTTATACCTATGTTGTGTTATATCCATTTGAAACTTATATGGTATGAGATTTTTGCTTCAACTTAATTTCTGCCAAAATGCTTTCCAGTTATCTCAATAGTTTTTGGTTTTTTTTTTTTTGTTTTTTTTTTGCAAGGCAATGGGGTTAAGTGGCTTGCCCAAGGCCACACCGCTAGGTAATTATTAAGTGTCTGAGGCCGGATTTGAACTCAGGTACTACTGACTCCAGGGCCGGTGCTCTATCCACTGTGCCACCTAGCAGCCCCTATCTCAATAGTTTTTGTTGAATAGACAGTCCTAATTCAAGTACTTAGTGTCCTTTGATTTATTCAATATTATGCTGAAGCATTTGATTGATGCTGCATCTTGTTTACTCAATCTTTTTCACTGAACAAATGGAAAAGTTGTATTTTTTAAACTGATATTAAATAGTTCCAATAACAGTTCTGTAGTTTAAGATCTAGCATAGGTAGGCCTCTGTCACTTCTACTTCCATTCATTATTTCCTTTGAGATTCTTGACAATTTTTATTACTCCAGATGAAGTTTGTTATTATTTTATCTAATAACATAAAGCCCCAAATTCTAATTAGAGCCGTAATTTATTTATTTATATTCTTGTAAGATTTGTCTAGGTTAAAAAAATGTGGCTGATTCATCAATGTCCCTAAATATTAGAGGGTTTTGTTTTCTGTCTTCTTCATCCTCCAGTTGATTGAGTCTCTCATTAAAGTGCTTGGATACTACATTGTTTTTGTTAGTGTACATATATTAAATATTGATACAATCTCAGTAGTATGAAACCTTTAAACAGAATATAATTTCCGTTCATTTCTTTTAGATATATCTGCTTTTATTGTTTGCTTTTCTGAGATCTGATTTTTAATAGATTTGCTGGAAGCAAAATAAATTGTTAGGGATCCTACTTTCAACTATGCAAATATTTGTTAATATTTGTTTCCTAAAAGTAACATCGTTAGATTCTGTTTTCTAATCCATTTCACTACCCTCCTTTATTTATGGCTGAATTCAAGTCATTCAAATTCATAAGTAATTATTCTTTCATCATATCCTCTTGTATTTTTTCCCTTCTTTGCCCACTCCTCCTCCCTGCTTCATCTTTACAAAGAAAGAATGTTAGAGGCAAAAAAGAATGGGGTAAACAGTACTGATCTATCATTCTACTCCTCTCTCTATCCTGTCTGGAATGACATCACTAATTATTATATTACTTTCTGTCCTTTTAATGTCTTCATTAATGGAAGTTTGTTTTGCCTATGAATATTCCCTCCCACACTCTGCCATTCCTTTTAAATCTCCCTCCACTCTCCTTGGCTTTGCCTGTTCCTCCAATTCATGATAAACTCACTTCTCCCACCCCACCTCTATGTTTGTATACTCTTCTTCTGACCCACTCCAAATATGACAAATAAATATTTCCCTCATTGTTCTCATTTCTTCTACAATGTATTCCTTCCCCCGCTTCACCCTCTTAGAATCAACGAAAAGAATGATAAATATCCAATTTCTAAGTTTGTCTTTAATTCTCTCAGTGACCCTTGAAAACAGAATGATTTTTGTGGAGGCATATATCTTTTCTCCCTCTAAACATTGATCATTGCCTAGCCCTTACAAAATCTCAATATTATCTACCTCTAGGATTCTCTTTTCTCCTGTTTTTGCATTTCAACAACTCTTCTCCACTTTGGACCTTTTCCATCAGAAATTCATAAAAATTCTTTGTTCTACTAAAAAATTCCCTCTCTCACATATCGTTCTATTAATGGTTTAAGGTAAATTCTTAATTTTCTCATTTTGGAACATTTTTCAAGGAGTCTATTTAGATCACAGATTCCACCTACTAAGAGCTTTATTTTTTTTTCATTTTTTTCTTCAAAAACTAATTTCATTTTTAAAAATCTTTTGTATCATTTCTTCTATTTATTCTTAGAGTTCTTGTGGGTAAACAATTCTTTTTGGTAAGGCTCTTTTCTTTGTGAAATTAATTATGGAGATAACCTCTTCCTCTGCCCCTTGAGCAAATCTAAAGTCATAGTAATTCTTCATTGTATCAGGAATTTTATACTACTTAGCCATGTCTCCAGTCTCAACTTCCAGACTGGAGTTTTGTGCCACGGCCACCTCATATAATTAGATGGGATGGTCCCATTCTCTTTAATATGGAGAATCCATCATTACTGTCCTACTGAAAGTCTGGGATGGTTCTCCCCAACCCCATTCCCACTTCCCTTTCCCCAATCTAGGACAGGAAACTGGTGCTGGAGCTGGCCTTAACTTTTGCCTCAATCCCAATAAGCATAATGATGATGATACAGTAGTTTAAACTGATTTACATCCAACCAGGTATCTCAGAGTATGCGCTTTCCAGAAATCTCTCCTCATCTTCATAACCTTGGACAATCACTGACCATGAGCATGTTCCTTGTTGCATCTATAACCATATATCAAATATGACTGAAACCCAGAATAAATTAGGACTCTATTCCTACTCTAGCCACCTAGCTAGCTTGATCTTTTGGTTTATCTAGCAGGCCACCCATGAGATCCCCTGCCAATTCTTCTCCTACCTTTCCTGAATTCAGAGCTCCTGTTGTCTCCCCATCCAGAGTCCCTACCATCTTCTTGAATTGGTCTACCATTGGGAGGAGCTGGTGTCTCCCCCTTTATGACCATTACTCCATATGACATCCTCATTCATCTTTTCCCTGGGACCTCTTAGGGGAGCCAGAATAGTCTGAGCCATTATCTTTCATATCTCCATCTTTGATGGAAATCTATCCCACTATTCCCAAAACACCTGCAAACCTGTTCTAAGGTATTTTACATAAATGATGGATGAAGTTTAGAGAATAAATGTGGATAAGCTATTAAATGATCCTGTGACCCCAAGGACAGTGATGCTAATATGGAGCCCCTTTTTAAACCCTGAGGGGAAATGGTTGAAAAATCATCTTCTAAAGAGAAGCCCCATAAGTAACAGCAATGATAAAAATGTTGACTCAAAATTTACCAGCATTTTATAGTAATGACTTATATGCTTATATATGTAATTTACAATATACCATCCTAGTAATAATTAATACTAATAGTGCAGGACTTTGAGGTTGGCAAAATGTTTTAATTCACTATCTACTACGACTGAGACAGAAAAGCCTACCAATGCAGAAGAACCAAATTCTTCTCCATCTAAACAATACACCCACAGTTCCTAGATATATGAAAAGGAAGTTCAAGCTTCACCTACTGATTTCAAAAAGAACAGCATGCTTACTGTCTGCAGTCTGGGACTCTCAGGCCCCTGACTCACAATTATCTCATGTTAACATCTACACAGAGGAGGGGAATTTTCCTCCTTCAAGACAGTCACTGTATATAAAAGATGTGTGAAATTCAAGACTCAACTATCCACTGGCATATCTGGCTTTACAAGTAGGCAGAGTAGGTGGCAATCTTGGCCATGTGATTTGAGGAATATTTGGAAGAGCATTTTTTCTAAAAATCTTTTTTACCAAGGTTCCATGGAGCCAATAATTCTACCACTAATGAGTCAATTTGGGGGGCTAAACTGTCTTTTAGGGGCAGCTTCTTTGAAAATTCAAATGTTTCTGAGCAATCATCAACATCATATTATTAATTAACTTATCTAACCACTAGCTCTCATGTAAAGGAGGGACCTAGGAAAAAGGAGATACAAAAAGAGAGAAAATGGTCATAGAACATAGGCACAGATGAGCCCCACAGTCAAAATTTAAATGAATACTTGATTTAGGGTCAGGACGACCTTGTTACTTCTGTCCTTTACAAGCTAGGTAACCTTTATAAGTCTTAGTTTTTTCATCTGTAAAATGGGAATTAATGATGCCTCAGTACCTTCACTGGATTATTGTGAAGACCAAATGAGATAAATGTTCAAGTTCTATGACTTTTAAAGTCTCTTCCAATTTCTATTCCTTGGTGTTGTAATCTTATATAAATGGTTTTACATGTTAAGGAATTGTACAATTTAAAGAACTATTATAATTGTAGTAATAAAGGAAATATATATATATATATATATATATATATATATATATATATATACATGAATCTTTAAAGTCCTCCCTCTACAACTTGCCTAAGAAGTAATCATCTAGACTCCACCAGAATGAACCCAATATATCCCCAGACAGTCCATTCTATTCATTGATTATTGGGAAGTTATTATTATTATTATTATTATTATTATTATTATTATTATTATTAATTATTGGGAAGTTTTCCCTTACATCAAACTTCAATATAGGTGGACTCTTAACTGCCTTTGGAGCCAGCCAGAACAAGTATTATCTCTCCTTCATATCACAACTCTTAAAATGTATGAAGAAAACTACAACCCTCTCCTGCCACCCCCACAAATATCTGCAGTTTCTCTTCTTTAGGCTAAACATCCTCAGTTTTTTTCAATTGATCCTCATAGGATAAAATTCTGAGGTTATTCACAATCCCATGTATCCTTCTGTCCGTACTTCACAATTTAGGAGACAGAACAGTTTAGCAGACAAAGGTGTTAGAATCTAAGATCTTCACTCTTAGCTGAGTAACCTTAAGCAAGTCACTTAACCACTCAGATTCTTGATTTTTAAAATAAACTCCAATGTGCTTTAGAGCCATTTACAACCATTAATTAGCAAACCATGTAAATGCCAGTTATTCTTTTTAATTCCCTTCCTGGAATGAGGCCCCTAGAACTAAAAACAATATTCCATATGAACTCTTCCAGGTTACAGAATTTAATGTAGGACTGTCATGTTCTCTAGCACTGGATACCATGTCTCTTGGTGTATTAGCATTTTTGATTTCCTAGTGATGCAATTGACTTGCATTGATGTTGTTAAATGTTTTTTTGGTCCTCTCTAATTCTTTGTGATCCTATTTAGAGTTCTCTTGGCAAAGACACTGAAAGGTTTGCCTTTCCTTTTCCAACTCATTTTTACAGATGAGGAAACTGAGGCAAACATGGTTAGGTGACTTGCCCAGGATCATATAGCTAGCAAGTGTCTGAGGCTAGATTTGAACTCAAGTCTTCCTGATTCCTGTCCTAGATCTCTATTTGCTGTACCATCTAATTGACTTTCACTAGCTGTAAGTCATTTCTGTTAGATTTGCAAAGCACTTAAAATATTATATCTTTTTATCATCACAACAACTCTGGTAGGAAAGTATTATTATTATTATTATTATTATTATTATTATTATTATTACTATTACTATTATTACTATTACTATTACTATTATTTGCTTTTTACAGGTGAGGATACTGAAACATAGAGAGTTAAAATGGCTTGCCAGTGTTTGTTTCTGAGGTATATTGGAACTCGGGTTTTTCTGACTTCAAGCTCTATCAGTAGTGTCATTTTTCTATATAAATGTGAAATCTTAAATCTTGACTAGTATCAGCTATATGACACCCACTATATGAAGCCCTGGAGGCACTTGGTGTCACCATAGTGACTTCACTGAATTCTATATGAATTATGCACAAATGCATACACCAGTAGATTGAGTATCATAAATACAAGATTCAACCTGAGTATAAGGAATTATTTTTTATTATGTATATATGGACTCCAAGTATGATTAATATATTTGCAGGAAATATTGAGTAGATGTCTATTCCTGAACGCAACCATTTTTTTGGCAGTACATTATGAAAAGATGCTCAAGCAGATAGAGAAGCAAAAAGCCCCACCCCAAACAACTTTATCTGTAATTTTTCTTTGTCATCCTCCTTTGGGCTGAGGAAAGGAAGACAGCTAGTTAAGGAAATGATTGCACATAAGATTGGTTCACAGACTTCCTATAGGCCTGAAGGATAAGTTTGACTACAGCACCATCCAACGACTTCTGTCTTGTATGTTCAATGGTCCAATCCCAACTTGGAGATGTTCTGGGGCCCAGGTGTTCTGGGGCCGAGAGGGAAGATGAAAAATGGAGCTCATAGGCTATGGAGAAGCATGGATCTGCTAAATTTGGAAAAATATTGCTGTATCCTCAGCAAAAACTGAAGATGTGAGATTAGGTATCTTCCTTTCTTCTGTATTTCTTAATTGGATGGACTATCCCATCACTGTGATTGTGAACATTTCATTTTCCCTTACAAAATCCTAGGAAAGTGTTCTCTAGATTGGGAGCCATGGATTATTATAAAAGACTATCTTAATAAATGATAGTATTAATGAATAAGAAAACACACCTGTAGGTTGAATGTCTCCGTCTGTCTTTTGATCTCTTGGAATCTGGCTTTACCTCTCTATTTCTGCCTGAATAGGCAGGTTTGTTACAAAGACTTCCTTTGTCTCTCTGTCTCTGTCTCTTTGTCTCTTTCTCTTTCTGTCTCTGTCTGTGGACTTTGTAGGGATCCCAGGGGACAGGAATAGTCCACACCTGCCTTCCTTAAGACCATGGGAAGACGGTGTCACTTGACAAAGGAATACAATCCACAATCCTTTTACCATATGGTTTTCTTTTCAGGCCCCCAGTCTCATGGATCTCATTAAAATCTTAGAAACATGCACAGGAGTTACCCTTTAGTCTGCCTCAATAATAAAAATTCAAAGAGATAAACACTTGTTAAAAAACAGTGACATTTCAATTAATTCTGTAAAAAGAGATAGACAGTACTCTCATTCATTTAGAGAAGACATAACCATTTATGATACTTACTGATATATTTAGAGATACATATGTAGATATAGATATAGGTATAGCTAAAGAAAACCACACCACGTTATAATATAGAGACAGACATATAGACACACTAGATATAGTTTTTTTGGTGTAAATATATGCAAATATACGCAGATTTATCACAAGAATGTAATTGACATTACATAGTTCTTTTCCATGGCTGAGTGGATATGTAGAAAATGTAAAAATATGCAACATTGTATATGCTATAAGATATTGTTATATTAATATATAGACAACTAAAATATATAGTAACTAGAATAGCTTCATCTATTGTTTTATAATGTATCACTATATTATTTAATATATGGCATTATAATTCATTGTATGTTACTAGTAAAATATATTTAGATGGCTATTCATCATTAGAAAAACAGGGATATGATAAATTATGAATGTATACACACATATGTAATCACATAAACACCATGCTAAAGTCTTAAGCAATTAAAGCTTAAACCTGCACTAAGATTTTTGGGATGCCTTACATGTTCAATATAAACTCATCATGTTTGGTAGTCTAGTGATAGTTCATCATACATATTAATACATAAGATAGATCCAACATATTATCTATTTTATTTGTTATAAAAATTTATGACATATGCTATTAAGGTTCTCAGAATTATATGGCTTAAAAAGTTTAGTTGCGATCTTAGTTCAGAATAAAAAGTGAGGAGAAGAATTGAAGTAAGGAGTTAGTACTGGGGAAAAGATGACTCAGGATGGACAGACAGATCTACTCCACCCTTGCATGAGCAGAGAGTGGCAGTTTGGGCAAGCACCAGAAATAACAAGGAAGCCAGAACAGGCACAAAGCACTGGGCTTGGCTTTTCTCTCTATGGAGAAACCAGAAACCATCCCAAGAACTGGAAAGAGGGAAAGAAAATGCTAGTGTCTGGGAGGCAGGAGTATGAAGGACCCTGATATGGAGTCTGGCAGTAGGGATGACAGAACATTATATAGGTGTATTAACACCTTTAGAGTGAGGCTTGGATTTAAGGAACAAGCTGTTGATTAATTAACCACTTATCCATCCCATAGTACTTGGCATAATTATGATCCATTTCCTAACTGGTTTCCATTTCCTGATTCAATTTTATATTAAGAGTAGTGTGTGTGTCTCAAAATAACCCATGTTGAGAGTGAGGGAGAGCCCACATACCTAATCCTCTTCCAGGAGTGACTCAGAAGCAGGCTCTCATTCATCTGCAAAGAAGAAAACCAGCCTGACAATTAAATTTGCAATTATAATTATACTTACTTAGAAGCTAGGTGGCACAGTAAATACAGTTGGGTACAAAAATGCATTTCATTCAATAATGAAATCTGAGAGAAGTGAAGGGAGGAGGGGGAAATTAGCTAGAATGTAGATTAGTCCTGGGAAGGACTAGTCCTAAGTAAAACAAATCCTGAGGAAATACAAAAGCATTTATAATTTTTTCTGAGGTATGAAAGAATGGGAATCTGAGTGGATGCCCGTAAACTGGGGAATAGATGAAGTTATGGTGATGAAATATTGTGAGGAAATATTATAGGAGTAATAATCAATCAGTATTCCAAAGGACTGATGATGAAACATACTACCCACCGCCTGTTAGAGAAGTGGAGGGTGCAGAATGAAGAATTAGACAAATATTTCTAGGTTGTAAACAATGTGGAAATTTGTTTAGATTGAGTATTTATGCTTGTAACAAGGGTTTCATTTCTCTTGTATTATCAATTTTGGGCGGTGGGATGAGAAGGGGTGAATGAATAGAGTTTGGCTGATTAAAGCAAAATATATGTTGGAAAGAAAAGAAGGGAGAGAAGGAAGGAAGGAAAGGGGGAAAATTTGGGCACTCTTTGAAACATAATGGCCAAATATAATTCCTGAAGAGTCATGATAAAACTTAATGCCCAACTGATAATGTTTGTCCTTCAGTTTTGGAGGGACACAACATCAGGGAGGTGATGCCTTGACAGGCACATGAACTGAATTTTAGTGAGAGGGATGCTCTCCTAAGTCACCACCCTTACTTTCTCCACCAGAGCCATCTGGGTCCAGTTACCAGATCTGAATCAGGATGACTGGAGATGGCCCTGGATGCAAGGAAATCATGGTTAAGTAATGTGCTCAAATTCACACAGCTAATAAGTAGCAAGAATCTGAGGCCAAATTCAAACTCCCATCCTCCTGAATCAAAAGCCAGTGCTTTATCCACTAAGTCACCTAACTTCCCTGGTGCCCAACTACTGATAAAGAGGTAGTGGACTCAGATTGCAGATTGAGATACATTTTTAGACATAGTTTATGAGAAATTTGTATTTTTAAACTATCATATTTTCCCACTTAAAAGTGAAAGTAATTTTAACATTCATTTTTAAAAATTGAATTCCAAATTTTCTCCTTCCCTCCCTATCCCCCTTCATTGGGAAGGCAAGCAAGTTGATATAAGCTATACATGTGTAGCCATATAAAACATGTTTCCATATCACACTGTAAAAGAAAACATAGACCAAAAAGTAAAGAAAATGTAGGCTTTCATCTTCATTCAAACTCTATCAGTTTTTTTTTTCTGGAGATGTATGACATTTTCCATCATAAGTCCTTTGGAATTAATTGTATTGCACCCTTGAATTACTAAGGAGAGGTTAGTCATTCATAGCTGATATGCTAATACTGTATATAGTGTTCTCCTGGTTCTTCCTACTTCATTTTGCATTAGTTCATGGAAATTTTTTCCAGGTTTTCACATTCTGTTCATGATTTCTAATTGCTCAATAGTACTCCATCACAATCCTATCTGTCAAACCATTCCCCAATTGATGGACAACCCTTCAATTTCCAATTCTTTGTCACCATTAAAAGAATTGCTATACATATTTTTGGAATATATATACCTTTTCCTTTTTAAAAAAATTTTTTTGAAATACTGACCTAATAATCAACAAGTATGCACAGTTTTATAGTCTTCTGTTCATAGTCCCAAATTGATCTACAGAATGGCTATATCAGTAGATATATATCTTCAGCCAACAGTACACTGTTGTCTCAATTTTTCCCATTTCTACTCCAACAGTTGCTATTTTCCTTTTCTGTCATATTAGTTAATTAGATAGGTATAGAATGGTAGTTTATAATCAATTTCATTTGCATTTTTAATCAATAGTGATTTAGAGCATGTTTTTTCATTTGATTATAGATAGCTTTATTTGTCTAAAAACTGCCTGCCTGTTCATAACCTTTGGCTGAATCAGTTGATACATGGCTCTTATTTTTATAAATTCTCTAAATGATTGAAAAATGAAGTCTTTATCAGTGAAACTTGCTATATTTTTCCACATTTATGATTATATGTATTTCCCTTGATCCTATCTGCCCCCCCAATTTATTCTACTCTCCCCCTCCTTTCACCCTCTCCATCCCCAATACCTTTTGTTTTATTTCTGCCTTTTGTCCTCTTTTCTATCCCCCTGCCCCTTCTCATATTCCTTTTACCTCCTATTTTCCTGAAGGGTCAGGTAGATTTCTATAACCAACTAAGTATGTCTATTATTTATTCTTTTAACCAATTCTAATAAAAGCAAGTTTCACTCATTTCTGTCCATTTCTCTACCATCTTTGCATCCACTATAAAATCTCATTTGTTCCTCTTATATTGACAGTGTTTATCCCAATCTACTGCTCCCTTTCCCCTTATTCCAGGTCATTCCTTTTTCTTAGCCCTTAATTTTAGTTTTTTATAATAATCCCATAATATTCAACTAACACTCATTCCCTCTATCCATTATGTATACTATTTCTTCTAACTGCCCTGGTAAAGAAAAATTTCTTAGGTGTGACAAGTGTCATCTCCATGTAGGATGTAATCAAGTGTAGCCTTACTAAATATCTTCGAACAGCCCTAGTGAGTTTTTAATGAGTTACAAATATAATTTTCCCTTGGAAGAATGCCAACAGTTTACTCACATTGAAAACCTTATTATTTCTCTTTCCTGTTTTGTATTTGAAAGTCAAAATTTCTATCCAGCTCTGGTCTTTTCATCAGGAATGTTTGCAAGTCTTCTATTTTATTGGATTTTCATATTTTACCCTGAAAGATTATATTTATTTTTGCTAGTTACATGATTCTTTTTTATCCTAGTTCCTTTACTCCATGGAATAACATATTCTAAGTCCTCCAGTTCTTTAATGTAGAAACTGTTAAATCTTATGTTATTCTGACTAAGGTTCCATTATATTTGAACTGTTTCTTTTTAGCTGCTTGGTATATTTTCTAGAAATTTTGTTTTGATTGACTATATTTGTTTACAACAGGGTTTATTTTTGCTTATTTTCTCAGTGGGGGAAGGAAGGGATAGACGGGATAGAAAATTAATCTTTATATGAAAATTAAAAAAATTTAATTTAAAAGAAAGCAGGCTGATTTCCATGATCTCAAATTTACCAGAATTATTTTAAATTATTAATCTTTTTAAGATCAGTCAGTAGAACCTGCCTAGGTATCATACTTTGTGCATAGTAATTAACAAAATGATTGTGAATCAAAACTTAGAATATGTAAGGGGTAAAGATCCAGGGCATATATATAGATTTTCTTTCCATGGTAATACATCAGTAGAGATAATTAGTAACCTACCTGCTGAGAACTGCCTATTCTAAGGAGGAGGGGGAAAGTGTCTTTGTGGTAAATAGACAAGCAGAGTAGATATCTCTAGCTTCCACTCACGAAATGTCAATGGAATTTCCTGAATATAGCACTCAGGCAGAAGAAAAGTCCCAGGTTTCTTCACTGAGCTAGAGATCGGCGATCTTTAATTTCACAATTAAATTTTATGATTGCAATCTTTTAGATGATTACTGCTTTGTTTCTTGTCCAAATATTTTGGCCAATGCAAATAAGCCTTAGAGAAGATCAAAGTAGAAGAAACAAAATAATTCTTGTTGTTTCTGGGAAATGGCCCATTACCTATGATGAGAACACTCTCTAAATAACTCTTTTACAAATGTTCATAGAAGAGAGTCACAGAGATGGACTTTCAAGGGAGTAAAGCAAAATCTGGAGAAAAATAATCCAAACTATTGAATGATTTAAAATGTCACTGGAAATTTGAGGACTCTGAGTTCACAAGAAAGTTAAATAATATAGATGTGAAAACTATGAAGAAAAAAAGAGGAGGAAATGTTATGAGATGTTTTAAAAAGCAGAGAATTTTTATATGATCCTGGAGGTGATAGAAATCTGTAGGAGTTTATTGAATAGGTGGATGATATGGTCACACCAGCACTTTAGGGAGATCATTTTGATGAGTGAGAGGAGGATAGGATGAAGTAGGGAGAGATGTGAGACATGGAGACCTACCAGTAGATTTTAAAGTAGTACGGGTGTGAAATGATGAAGTCTTGTACCAAGGTTGTGGCAATGCTATAGGAGAGAAGAGGGAGTTTATGAGAGATATCATGAAGGTAAAATAGACTGTTTTCTTGCAGCCCCTTCACATTTAAAATTTTCCTTTTTTATTAACTTTTCTATCTGATGGATGTGAGGTAGAACCTCAGAATTGTTTTAAATTACACTTCTCTATTTTTTAAAGTGATTTAGAACATTTTCCATATGATTGTTGATACCTTCTATTTCTTTTTTGAGAGGAACCTGTTCGTAATCATTGACCATTTGTCTATTGATAATGGGTTTGATATTTATCCATTCAATTCCCTATATTGTATAGAAATCAGACCTTTATAAAAGAAATGAAGTGCAAAGATTAATCCCAACCAATATTTTCCTTCTAATTCTAACTGCATTGATTTTAGTTTTGCAAAAACACTTCAACTTCATATAATCAGAGTTCTCCGTTTAATTCACTGTTACCCTCTCTTTAGTGGTCAAGTAGGATAGCATATCATAGATATGTAGATAGAACACCGAGGGTCTGAGAGACAGGAAGACCTAAATTCAAATCAGATCTTAAAAAGAGTAATTTGATCTTAAAAAGATTAATTGGCAGTATTTTCTAGCTGTGTGACCCTGAACAAATTATTTAACCCTATTTGCCTCATCTGGAAAATGAATTGGGAGAGGAAATGGAAAACGGACTTTTATATCTTTGCCAGGAAAATCCTAAATGGTGACACGATCGGACATGACTGATAAATGATGTTATGAACTCACCCCTAGTCTCCGATAGTCTTCTCTGCTACTCTAAACCTCATGACAATCTAATATTCCTTGAGTTTCAATTGTTTCCATTCTTTGTGTTTATAGTCTCACTTCTTGGCACAGATATTCACATATTTCCTATGAATCTTAGTGCCAAATATGGAAGAAGAAGAGCTGGTGTATGCTTTTTTTTTGATAACAGATGATTGTGCAATCAATGCCACCTGTGTAGATGAGATGTTACAAAGCATGGATGATTCTTTGGTGCTTGGGCTAATTTTAATCTAACAATTAACATCAAGAAAACACAGGTGCTCCACCAACCAGCACTATACCATCCACACATGGAATCATCTATTATAACAAATGAAGAAATTTTTAATGCTGTGGATAAGTTCCCTTACCTTGGCAGTATGCTTTACAGAGATGTACACATTGATAATGAGGTTGACATGTGTTCCTGAACTAGCTCAGTGTTTGGTAGACTTCAAAGGGAAGTGTGGGTAAGAAAAGTACTAGACTAACCATCAAACTGAAGGTTAATAGAACTATTGTGCTGACCTCATTGCTATATGCCTCTGAAATCTGGACAATCTACCAGTGCCTTGACAGGAAACTAAATCCCTTCCATTTGAATCCTTGTAGGAAGATTCTAAAGATCATCTGGCAAGATATGGTACTGGATATCAAAGTTCTTTCTTGAGCCTAAGTGTTAGCATTCAATTTCTATTACAGATAGCACAACAAGTTGGACATTGTTTGAATGCCAAACAAATGTTTGCCTAAAAGACTATATTATGGAGAACTAACACAAGGCACATGTTCACATGAAGATCAGAAGAATTGACACAAGGGCACTCTCAAGGTCTCTCTGAAGATTGGAATTGATTGCATGACATGGGAAATTCTGGCAAAGGATCACCCAACATGGTATGTCTGCTTCAAAGACAAAGACAAAGAAATATTCTATTTATGCAAAAAAATCAATAATTCTGCAAAGCAAAATTGCACTGTTTGAAAAGAAACATGAGAGGCCCACCACTCCAAATGTGTATTTTCCAAATTTTGACATAGATTATGTGTATCTAACCAATGGTAGAGCATTATGGGCTCGTATTGGTTGGATCAGGCATAGTTGGATACACTCTACCTTGACTCCAACATAGTGATGTTGTTTTGATCCTCTTTGAAAGTGAAGGATCAACCAAGCAATTTATCTTGGTAACTAGACTTCTAGATGGTTCATATATATACATATATATATATATATATATATATATATATATATATATATATAGAGAGAGGAGAGAGAGAGAGAGAGAGAGAGAGAGAGAGAGTTTTATTTTGAATCAAATTTAATTTTGATCTCTCTTGATGGATTTAATTGGCAGTAAACGAAGATTGTCCATTTTTGTCCAGTACAATGGAAAAAATGAATTTGAAGATAGGGGATCCTGGGGTTCAGAGACTAATTCTACAATTTATTACCATTGTGAACTTGGGAAAGTTACCTCAACCTGGGCTTCATTTTCCTCACATGTAAAAATGCTCATACTCAAATGATCTTTCATGCTCTTCCAATTTTAATATGTTCCTATTTCCTGTTTCTTTTCTTCAGTTGATATTTCAATTTATTTCAAGGGATTTTCTCCAAGTTTCCAAGCAAAGCACCATATCACCTGCAACAAGAAGTAATTTTATTTATTTTTTTGCCTGCACATATTCTTTCATTTTTTTCTTCCCATATTACTATATTAGCATTTCTAATCAGTAATAGAAACTGAGTTTTACTTCTTATCTTATTTAAAAGACTTCTAGAATTTTTCCATTAGAACGGTTGATTTTAGATAGAGTTTACAACAAGAAAAATAAACTTTTATAATAGTTTTTAATTTTATAAACAAAAATAGGTATTGTTTTCTGTCAACGGTTTTTTTTCTAAATCTGTTATAAAACTATGTGATTACATTTGTGTTGATAACCTCTATGTAACTCTTATACTTGTTTTCTGAAAAGTTTACCACAGACATAGACTATTCTTTCCTCCTGGGCTTCCAATTAAAAATCTTCTAGTAACTGACTATAATATTTCCAATGTTGATATTATTTCAGTTGCCTGATATTAAACTGAATATTCAGTGATTGCTAATCCATGTTTGTGCATGGTTTAATGAAGCAAGCAAGGAGAGTGAAGAGGTTCTTTTTATCCTATAAAAGATAGTGAGCTTTGACTCTCCTTAATAATACCCATAGTGAAAGAACAGTCTTATTTTTTTTCTTTAAAGAGTCAGAAACAGCACCCAAACTGAGACTACCAAACAATCCATAAACCTCTTCTCCCTTGCTCATCAGCTCCTCCAAAATCCTATGCAATCTGGAACTGTATTTTGGATTTAATCTCTTGCATGCCTCTCACCTTCTTTCCAGTTTATGAATCCATTAGTCTTGTGCAGGACCTTATTATATATTAGACCAGTTCCTAATTGAATTCCTGGCTTCCAGTAACTCCTCCTTTGAATCCCTTCTCCACACATTTTACAAAATAATTTTTTTAAATATTTTTCTTGTGGCGGCTAGGTGGTGCAGTAGATAGAGCACTGGCCCTGGAGTCAGGAGTACTTGAGTTCAAATCTGACCTCAGACATTTAATAATTACCTAACTGTGTGGCCTTGGGCAAGTCACTTAACCCCATTTGCCTTGCAAAAAAAAATATTTTTCTTAATCACATATAAAAACAATATTAGCATTTTTTTAAATTTTGAGTTCAAAATTTTCTCCCTTCTTTCCTTCTCTTCCTCCCTAATCCTTGAAATGGTAAACAATTTTATGTAGGTTATACAAGTGCAATTATGCAAAGCAAATTTCCAATATTAGTTCTATTGTGAAAAAAGAAACAGACCCTATCCTCCCCCCACCTCAAAAAAACACCATGGCAAAAAATTTAAGTGAAAAAATGTTATTCTTCAATCTGAATTCAGGCTCCATTATTTCTTTCTTTGAAGGTAGATAGCATTTTTCATCATGAATCCTTCAGAATTGTCTTGGATCATTATATTGCTGAGAATCTCCAGGTCATTCACAGGTGACCATCATACAATATTGCAGTTACCATGTACAACATTCTCCTGGTTCTATTCCACTTTTTGTCAACTCATATAAATCATTCCAAATTTTCCTGAAATCTCCTGCACATCATCAATTCTTACAACATATAGTATTCATTTACAATCATATACCACAATCTATTTGGTCACTGTCTAACTGATTGGCATCCCCTCAATTTCAACTTCTTTGCAATCACAAAACCAGCTGCTACAAATATTTTTCCATATGTGGGTCCTTTTCCTTTTTAATCGATCTTTTTGGGATATAGACCTATTAGTGGTATTGTTGGATCAAAAGGAATGAACAGTTTTTTAACCTTTGGGGCCTAGTTACAAACTGTTCTCCAGAATGGTTGGATCAGTTTGTCCATCAACAATGCATTAGTGTCTCAATTTTCCCACATCCCCTCCAATAGTTATTTTCTTTTTATAGCATACTAGCCAATCTGATAGGAATGAGGTGGTAGCTCAGAGTTGGTTCAATTTGCCTTTATCTAATGTGATTTAGAGCATTTTTAATATAACTATAGATAGTTTTAATTTATTCATCTGAAAACTGCCTGTTCATATCCTTTGGACCTTAATCAATTAGGGAATTACTTGTATTCTTACTAATTTGACTCAGTTCTTTATTTATTTGATAAATGATGCCTTTATTAGAGACATTAGCTGAAAACATTGATTTTCAGTTTTCTTATTTCTATTCATCTTAGTTGCATTAGTTTTGTTTGTGCAAGACCTTTGAAATTTGATACAATCAGTATTATCCACTTTACATCTTGTAATGCTCTCTATCTCTTATTTGATTACAAATTCTTCCTTCTCCAAAGATCTGACAGGTAAACTGTTCCTTGCTCTCATACCTTGTTTATGATATCAGTCTTTATATAAAATGCATGTTCACATTTTTAATATTATCTTGATATGTGGCATACAATGTAGGACTATATTTAGTTTCTGCCATACTGTTTTCCAATTTCCTTAGCATTTTTCTGTCAAATTTTGAGTTCTTGTTCTAAAAGCTTAAGTCTTTAGGTTTATCAAATAATAGATTACTATACTAATTTACTATTTTTTCTTTTATTCCTAATCTATTTCACTCATCTATTTTTTATCCAGTACCAGATAATTTTGATGACTCTCACTTTTAGGACTTTAGAAAGGGCTATCCCTCCTTCTTTTGCATTTTTTTCATTAATTTCATTGATATTCTTGACCTTGAATTTTGCAATGATTTTTTCCAGCTCTGTAAGATAATTTTTTGGTAGTTTGATTGGTATGACACTGAATAAGTAATTTAATTTAGGTAGAAATATCATTTTTGTTATACTGACTCAATCTACCCATGAAGAATTGATATTTTTGCAACTGTTTAGATCTGTCTGTGAAAATTATTTTACTGCAGGTAGACCTAAGTATTCTATTTCATCTACAATTATTTTAAATGGAATTTCTCTTTTTCATATCTGACAGCTGGACTTTATTGATAATATTTAGAAATACTGATGATTTATGTGAGCTTATTTTATACCCTGCAACTTTACTAAAGTTGCTAATCATTTCAAGTAGTTTTTAAGTTGATTATCTAGGATTCTCTAAGTATATCATTATATCATCTGCAAAGAGTTTTGTTACCTCGTTGCCTGTTCTAAATTCTTCAGTTCTTTTCCTTTTCTTAAAATTAGCATTTCTAATATAATATTGGATAAAAGTAGTAATAACAGACATCCTTGCTTCCCCTCTGATCTTATTGAGAAGTCTTGTTTATGATTTTAAAACTTACTAATCATTTTAAGGACAGCTACAGTTATTCTTAGATTCACTAGTGTTTTTAAAAGGATTGGGTATTGTATTTTGTCAAAAAGGTTCTTTTGGCATATGATTTCTGTTGATTTTATTATTGATATGATCAATTAAGCTAATAGTTTTCCTAATATTGAACCAACCCTATGTTCCTGGTATAGATCCCATCTGGTCATAGTATATAACCTTTATGATATATTGCTGTAATCTCCTTACTAGTATTTTATTTGAAACTTTTCCATCAATATCCATTGGAGAAATTAGCCTATGGTTTTCTTTCTCTGTTTTTACTCTTCTTGGTTTAGGTACTAATTGTGTCATAAAAGGAACCTGATAGACTTCTTCTTCACCAAATAGTTTATATAGGTTTAGAATAAATTGTTCTTAAAAATATTTGGCAGAATCTAATTGTAAATCAATCTGGACTTTAGAATTTCTTCTTATGGTGCCTTTCTCAATTTCTTTTTTTTAATGTTTTTTTATTCTCATTATGTACAAATTTTTTTTACATTAATAAAATATACTTGTTTACAAGTAAACAAAATACCCCTCCCCCCATGAATATAGATAGACTTGCTTGGGTGAAAAAGTAAAGGAGAGAAAAAAATTAAAATTAAAAAAAAATTATAGTAATAATTGTAGGTATGGCCAGGTGGCGCAATGGACGAAGCACCAGCCCTGGAGCCACGAGCACCCGAGTCCATATCCACCCTCGTAAACCCAATAATCACCCAGCCATGTGACATGCAAGCCACCCGATCCCCACTGCCCTGCAAAAACCAAAAAGAAGAAAGAAAAAAAAAGACCCAAAATAAAATAAAATAGTAATAATAGTAGGGGTGGCTGGGTGGCAGACAGAGCATTGGCCCTTGAGCCAGGAGCACCTGGGTCCAAATCCGGCCTCAGACACCCAAAGATCATTCTGCTATGTGGCTCCAGGCAGGCCACCCAGCCCCACTTGCCCTGCACCCTCCCCCAAATAATAATTACAAAAAATGTGCTTCAGTCATTGTTCCAACACCATCAACTCTGTCGTGAGTGGATCACATTCTTTATGATAAGTCCATCACAAAAGTTACTTCCATATTTTTCCAACGTTGCCATTGCTGATCGCAACTCCCTCCTTTCTTATTTCTCCATTACTGTGTACTATATTTTCTCTGTCCTTTCACTCTGACTCTGCTGTAGGGTCGCTGAGTGGTGCAGCAGACAAATCCCTGGTCCTGGGGCCAAGTAGCCCTGAGCCCCATACCACCACTTAGGCCCAGAATCCACCTGGTCCTATGGTCCTGGGCAGGCCATCCAATCCCAGACCCTTGCAAAAAGTGAAAAAGAAAATGTGTTATATCTGAACACTGTCCCCCCATGGTCCATCCTCTCCTCCTTTATTCACATCCCCACCCCTTCCCCCTGCTCCCTCCTCCTTCTTACTCCAGATGTCTATACCCCTTTGAGTATATTTGCTGTTTCCTCTCCTAGCCATCTCTGATGAGAGCAAAGGTTCCCTCATTCCCATTCCCCCTTGCCTCCCCCCTTCCATATCATTGCAATAGCTCATTGTAATAAAAAAATCTTATTATGTGAAATATCTTGGACTATTCCCCCTCTCCTTTTTCTTTCTCCCTTTCCATTTCCCTTTTTTTCTATTGACTCCATTTTTACACCATATTTTATCTTCAAATTCAGCTTTCTCCTGTGCTTCAACTATAAAAGCTCCCTCTACCTGCTCTATTAACTGAGATGGTTCATATGAATATTATCAGTATCATTTTTCTATACATGAAGTTCATCCTCATTAAGTCCCTCATATTTCCCCCCTCTCCTCCAATCTCCATGCTTCACCTGAGTCCTGTATCTGAAGATCAAACCTTCTGTTCAGCTCTGGCCATTCCAAAAGGAACCTTTGAAATTCCCCTGGTTCATTGAAAGTCCATCTTTTTCCCTGGAAGAGTACATTCAGTCTTGCTGGGTAGTTCATTCTTGGCTGCATTCTAAGCTCTTTTGCCTTCCGGTATATTGTATTCCAAACCCTAAGAGCTTCCAATGTAGCTGCTGCTAAGTCCTGTGTGATCCTGACTGCAGCTTTACAATATTTGAACTGTGTCCTTCTGGCTGCTTGTAATATTTTCTCTTTGACTTGGGAGTTCTGGAACTTGGCTATAATACTCCTGGGGGTTGGTTTTTTGGGATCTCTTTCTCGGGGTGGGGGTGGGGATCGGTGGATTCTCTCCGTTTCTATTTTGCCCTCTGCTTCTAGAATATCAGGGCAATTTTCTTGTAGTAATTCTTTGAAAATCATCTCAAGGCTCTTTTCCTGATCATGACTTTCAGGTATTCCAATAATTTTCAAATTATCTTTCCTAAGTCTGTTTTCCATATCAGTTGTTTTTTCAATGAGATATTTCACATTTTCTTCTAATTTTTCATTTTTTTTTTGGTTTTGAAGTATTGATTCCTGATTTCTGGTAAATTCATCAATCTCCCTGAATTCTATTCTTTGTCTTTTATTCTCCTCAGACAGTTTTCTTATCTCTTTTTTCCATCTGGCCAATTTTGCTTTTTAAAGCATTCTTCTCCTCAATAACTTTTTGAACTGTTTTATCCATTTGACCTAAGCTGTTTTTTAGCATGCTATTTTCTTCAGCATTTTTTTGGATTTCCTTGACTAAGCTTCTGACTTCATTTTCATGTTTTTCCTGCATCTCTCTCCTTTCTTTTCCCAGTTTTTCTTCCAACTCCCTCATTTGATTTTCAAAGTCTTTTTTGAGCTCTCTCATAGCCTGAGCCCAATTTCTGTTTTTCTTGGAGTCTTTAGATGCAGGAGCTTGTGCTTCCTCATCTTCAGGCTGAGTATTTTGATCCTTCTTGGGCTCATTTGCAAAATATTTCCCAATGGTCTTCCTCTTATTTCTTTGCTTGTTCATTTTCCCAGCCTAAGCCTGTTTTTTGGGGGTGCTTCCTGAGCTTTTGGGACACTCCCACAAGGGTCTCAGTGTGTGAGGCTCTGTCCTCCCTCCTGGTCTGTGAATGACCATAAGCGTCCCCCTCTGCCATGGGGCTGAGGTGTGGGGGCCCTGTTGTTCTATGGGGGGGCCTAGACTGGGATCAGGATCTGAATGTGGTCAGAGCACCAGAGTCCTGTTCCAGAGGCAGAGGACAAACCTCTGCAGTCTCTCTCTCTCTTCACTCCCCTCCCTCAGCTTAATGGGCTCATGCCCTAGAGGCTCCTGCTTACTGGCTCCACCTGCTTCTATTTCCTGGATTTGCACTGCTGAAAGACCAAACTGCTGGCTGTGTGCCCTGAGGGCTGGGCTCCACGTGCTGGCTCTGGCAGAGGTCCCCAGCTGTTCCCCAACTTTGTGCCAGTGCTCCCCGAGGTGCAGCTCAGGAGACTCCCCACTGCTGTGAGCCTCAGCTCCCAGTGCCCTGGGGCTGCCTCCAGGAGGCTGAAGTTCTTTGGCTCTGGTGGGCCACCCCTCTGACCCCAGGGAGCAGAGCCTTTCTGCTCTTTTCCAGGTTACCTTGAGTAGGAGAACTGCCTCACTGGGTCCCTTTGTGGGTTCTGTCTCTCGAAAGTTTAGTTAGAGTCCTTAGTTTATGAGTTTTTATCAGAGAGCTCCTAAGACTGGATCCCTTCATGTCACCATCTTGGCTCTGCCCCCTCTTTTTTTTAATGGGCAAAGTAATCTATTTTCTCTTCTGTTCATCTAAACAATTTATATTTTTTGTAAACATTTATTCATTTTGCTTATATAGCTATCTTGGCAGATAATTGGGTAAAATAAGCTCTTAATAATTCCTTTAATTTTTGTCTTCAATGGTGGTGATTTTATCCTTTTCATGCTATTTTTTTTAGGTTTTTGTAAGACAATGGGGTTAAGTGGCTTGCCCAAGGTCACACAGCTAGGTAATTATTAAGTGTCTGAGGCCGGATTTGAACTCAGATACTCCTGACTCCAGGGCTGGTGCTCTATCCACTGCACCACCTAGCCTTCCCACCCCCTTTCATGTTTTTAATGGTCATCTGTTTTTCTTCTTTCCTTTTTAAAAATCAAACTAACCAAAGATTATCTATTTTATTATAGTCATAAAACCGGGTCCTAGTTTTACTTATCAGTTCATTATTTTTTTACTTTCAAGTTTATTTATCTCTCCATTGATTTTTCAGGATTTCTAATTTAATTGAGGATTTTTAATATTTTCTTTTTTCTAAGTTTTTTATCCCAGTTGCATGAGCAATTAATTGATCTTCTCTTTCTCTGTGATTGATGTAAGCATTTAGGGATATACATTTCCCCTTAAGTATTGCTTTGGTTGCATCTCATAAATTTTGAAATGTCTCCCTATTGTTATTCTCTTTAATGAAATTATTCATTTTTTCCCTATGATTTGCCATTTGACCCCACACACTTCAAGACTAAATTATTTAGTTTTTAATTAATTCTTAATCTATTTTTCCATGGCCTTTCATTTAATGTAATTTCATTCCATTATAAACTGAAAAGGATACATATGATATTTCTACTTTCGGTAACTAATATTCTTTTGCCCTAATACATAAGTCAACATTAGCTTAATTGACCATATCCATAATAAAATCAACAGAAATCATATGATTACTTCAGTATATGTCAAAAAACCCTATTTGACAAAAATATAATACCCAATCCTTTTTAAAAATACTAGAGAATCTAAGAATAAATGGAGCTTTCCTCAAAATGATCACTATGTTTTAAAATCATAAGCAACAGTGGTTGCCTTGTACCACTGGATATGTTCCTTTCTATCTCCATTCAGTTTTCTCCAGAGTTCTATCCTAGCTAACTTTTCTAAAGTTCTATTTACCTCCTTCTTTTTGGTGAATATAGCTACCTAGTTCTGAGAGGGGAAAACTGAAATCTTTCCTGTTATAGTTTTCCATAGTTTACATAGTTTCCATAGCACAGTGTTATTTCATCACAATCCTATACCACAACTTGTTCAGCCGTACCCCAGTTGATGGGTCCCTGCAATTTCTAGTTCTTTGTCACCACAAAGAGAGCTACTATAAACATTTTATAACTTAAAGATTCTTTTCCTTTTTTCCTAATCATCTTTGGAAATAGACCAAATAATTATATTGCTTAAGCAACGAGTATAGATAGTTTAATTACTTTTTGAGCACAATTCCAGATTACTCTACAAAATCATTGAATCAGTTCACACTTCCAACAAGAATGAGTGACCCAATTTTTCTACATCCCTTCCAAAATTTGTTCCTTTCCCCATCTGTCCTTTTAACCATTCTGGTAGGTATAAAATGATATCTCAGGCTTTTTACTTTGAATTTCTCTAATCAGTAATGATTTAGAGCATTTTTATATGACCACAAATTGTTTTGATTTCTTCATTAGAAAACTGCCTTTTCATATACTTTGATCATTTATCAATTGGGGAATGAATCATTCTCAAAGATTTGATGAAGGTATATATACATATTTTAGATATGATACCTTTATCTGATCAACTCTATAAATTTTTTCCTCAATTCATGTTTTCCTTCTTTTCTTGTCCATAATTGTTTTATTTGTACAAAAACATTAATTTAATCAAATTGAAATCCACTTTAGACCCCACACTGTCTCCATCTCTTTCTTATCCATAAATTGCTTGCTTATCCACACATATTAATATTGATATTACTTCATTGTCTGAGGTACCTTTTAGCAACATGTAGTTTTCGTCTTTATCTTTTTTAATTAGATCTGTTTTTACTTTTGCTTTGTTGGAGATCATGATCACTACCCCCCTTTCTTTTTTTTTTAATTTCAGATAAAGCATAATAAATCCTACTTCAGCACCTTACTTTTATTCTGTATCTCTCTTCTTCAGATGTTTCATGCAAACAATACATTGTAGAATTCTGATTTTTAATCCACTCTGCCTTCTCCTTTCATTTTATGAGTGATTTACATTCGCAGTGATGATGAAAAAAATTGTGTATTTCTATTTTTACTGTTTATCCTTCTCTCCCTCCCTCTCCCTCTCTCCTGTTATCCTTCATCCTGTCCTTCTTTACCAGTGTTTTGTTTTTGCCCACCACCTCCCTCAATCTGGTCTCCTTTCTATCTCTACTGCCCCTTCCTTTATATCTTTCCTATTTCCCTAGGAGGTGAGATTGGAACCTCTGGAACAAAGAGAATGAATACTTTATTCACATTATGTTCATAATTTCAAATTGTTTTCTGGAACTGGAACAATGCACAATTCTGCCAATAACATATTAATATGGCTATCTTTCCAGAACTCCTCCAAAACAGATGTTCCCATACTATTTCATATTTACCAACTTGCTAAGTGTGAGATAAAATCCTCAGAATGTTTTTGATTTGATTTCTCTTATATTTTATTTTGTCATCAGTGCTTTGGCTTAATGTTTCATGGTTACTTTTTGGGGGTTTTTTAAATTTTTATTTATTTAAGGCAATGGGGTTAACCAAGACCACACAGATAGGCAATTATTAAGTGTCTAGGGCCGAATTTGAACTCAAGTACTCCTGACTCCAGGGTCAGTGCTCTATCCACTGGGTCACCTAGCTGCCTCTCATGATTTTTTTTAAATTTGCAATTCATCTTTTGAGAATTGTTTGTTTATATTCTGCCAAAATCAATTTTCCAAAGTACTACTAGAGGTAATTTTTACCCCCAACAGTTCATGCAGAATGATTACACTGTGAAAACATGGCAACAAACTTCATTTTCCTAAAATACTTTGGAGTAATTTTGAGACACCTGAAAAGAAGGGCTGATTTCTAACCTGACCATTTCAGAACAAACTTCCCCATGTAACATTCACACAATGTGAACTAACCTTGTCTCTAACAGATGCCTTTTGAAAGGCAAGAAGGTGCTCTTATTATTCTGGGGTTCCTGCAGTGCTTACTGAAGCCAGGACTAATGGGTGTCTCTGTGGTTTTGCCTTTTTTAACAAGTCTACTTGAAGAGGGGGAAAAAAGGAATGGAAAGGGAGACTTTGGACTACTTTAGGGTGTGACTGGTTTTCTAAAGTTGGCACTTGGACTAATAGACAATGCCATTGTTTTGCCTACTGTTGCCATAGTAATCCTGGGAACGGTCCCAGTAGCTAAAAGACTAATGCCAACATCATTCCCCTTTTTTCTGGAGTTTTCCCCCTTGATCTCAGAACTGTGGAACGCCTTTCTATTTTTTTAAGTACTCAAATACATACTTGTTTTGAAGCATTTTTCCAACCACAGATTTGCTTAATATTTTAACCTGTTCATATATATATTAGATGGAACAGAATTTAAGAACATCTAGAAGGAAAAAAAATATTTCAATGGTTTTACCTGGTCCTTCTATTAACAATTAATTAGTATCATAGATCCCTTATCTTTCATATAGGCAAAATATTAATGTCATTCTTTATAATTCCCTCCTCTACGCAAAGCCCAAGTGATATTTAACCTAGAAATATAGCCAGGCACTGGCAGACACATGACCAACATAGGAGAATTTTCCAGTTTACTTCCAGGAATTCCAGGTCCACTTTAGAAAAATGAAACTCAACCTTCATCTCCATATCATTTGCTATGCCCCTATGTTTACTGATTTAAACTGATTTAGGTTTATCTGTAACAAAACTATATATTAAGGTCAATTTCTTAGCATTGAACTCTTATTTTTGTCTACAAAACGGAATTTACCTATTATTATTACCTATTATTACATATTTATTACCTAATTATTACCTATTATTGATTAATTACAAACTGGGTTCCAGGCACTCTATTAAACACTAGAAATAGAAAGACAGGCAAAAGTCCCTGCCCTCTAGAAGTTTCCAGATTCTAGAAGGAATCACAAGCAAATATACTCAAATTGGAAATGATAAAGGGGAGTGCATTAGAATTAATAGGAGTTGAAGAAGACTTCCTAGAGATGATGGGATTTTAGACAAGACTTAAAAGAAGCCAAGGAAATCAATTTGTGAAGCTGAGAAAGGAGAGCATTCCAGGTTTGGGGAACAACCAGAGAAAATGTTTATAGTCAAGAGATGGAGTGAGTTAATCCATGAACCATTAAGAGGTCAGTGTTACTGGATCAGAGTATAAGTCAGGGGGTGATATGTAAGAAGACTAAGTTATGAAAAGTTTTGAGTGTCCGAGCAATAAAATGGCACTGGATTTTAATGAATAGGGGGATGAAACAGTTGAACTCACCATGAAGGAAAATCACTTTTGTGGTCAAATGGAGGATGGATTTGCAGTGTACAGAAACTTAAGGCAGCCAAACCTATCAGCGGGTTATTGAGTGATGAGGGTCTGCAGCAGGGGGTTAGCAGTATCAGAGAACAAAAAGGGACATGTTCAAGAGATAAAGCAAAGGTGATGTCAACAGATCAATAGCTTGGGTATGGGAGGGGAAAGATGGTAAGTAGCCTCATGTGATTCATAGGCTGAAGCTAGAGGACTGGGAGAATAGTTTTGCACTCTACAGTAATAGAAGAAGTTTGGGTGGGGAAAGATCTTAGAAGAAAAGATGGTGAAATTCAGTTTGGGAAATGTTGATTTTAAGATGTTTACTGGACATCCTGTTTGGGATTCATCAAGGACATTTAAAAATGCAAGACTGGAAGTTAGTATTGAGGTTGGAAGATAAGATTTAAGAATCATCATCATAGGGATAATAAAATCCATGAAGATGAGCTTACTAAGGCTAGTAGTATATATATAGAGAGAAAAATGGTACCTAGTTCGAATCCTGAGGGATACCACTAGCTAAAGGTGTAGAGGATAATCCAGCAAAGGAGAAAGAGAAGGAATAGTCAGATCGGTAGAATAACCAGAAAAGAATGGTATCCTGAAGACCCAGAGAGAAGAGAGGATCAAGGAAGAGAAAGTGATCAACAGTTACAAACACCATAGAGAAATTTAGGAGAATGAGAATTGAGAAAAAGCCACTGAATTTGTCAATTAAAACATCATTGTAATTTTCAAAAAAGTAGTTTTTTATGAGATGATAAGGTTGGAAGCTTAGGATTTAAAAAGAGGATGGAGGAAAGGAATTGGAGGCAGTTATGGTAGATGGTCTGTCTCTTCAAGAAACTAAGTCACAAATGACAGAGGATATATAGGAAAACAGAAGAGACAGAAGTATAAAGTAAGGGTTGGTTTTTTTTTTAAATGGGAGAGACCTCGGTATGTTTGTGGGTAGGAGGAATAGAGTCAGTAGGCAGAAAGAAAATGAAAATACATAAAAGCATAGAAATGAGATTGATGGCAAACTTAGAGGAACTGAAAAGGAATATAATCACTTGAATAGATATAGCTGTTTGCCTTAGTAAGAAGTAAGAGCATTTCATTATGTGAGACAGGAATGAAAGAGGTAATAATGGCAGAAAATATATAATATGAGATAAGGAAGAGGGAAGAAGAGGGAGCTCATGGAAATTAGTTTCCATTTTTTTCTGTAAAATTTGAAGAAATTTTCTTAGCTGAAAAATTAAGGGAAGGAATTAAGGGAGATTTCAGGAGGAATGAAAAAATTTGGAAAAGCCACCATGGAGGAAAGGATGGTAAGTTGATAAGGGAGATATAGGATGATAGCCTAGCAGCAGTGAAGACCCAGCTGAGGTTATATAGCATAAATTTTTAGCAAACCCAGTCAGAATGGTTGCATGATTTTCTCTACCTTCATTCAACAGCAAGTATGTAGGCTAAAAGTTGATGAATGTTTTAGTGATCCAAAGTTGAGACTTGCCTGTGTATAATTGGCAATATGATAAGGAGCTAAGGATTCAAGATGGTTAAAAAAACAGAAGTTAATCATTAATGCAGGGATATGGTCTAAAGATAAATTTAGAGTTTAAGAGATTGGAGATCACAGTAGGGAAAAGAAGTAGGGTTTTCTAGAGTAAGGCAGAGGCAGGAAAGGTCAAAAGAGTATGGTCAGATAAGGAGATTTCAGAATTCTAGAACATGGAGGTGGTGATGATGATGATGATGATGATGATGTTTGTCCTTTGCTTTCTGAGAAGACCCCAACATCAGGGAGGTGATACCATGACAAGCACATGAATTGGATTTGAATGAGTAAGTCACCAACCTCATTTTCTTCTCCAGAGTCATCTGAGTCCAGTGACCAGATATAAATCAAGATTATTGGAGATGGTCCTAGATGTTAGGCAATAAGGATTAAGTCACTTACCCAAGGTCACACAGCTAGTAAGTGCCAGAGGCTGGATTCGAACCTGACTCCAAGACCAGTACTCTATCCATTGTGGCACCTAGCTACTGGAGGATGGCACTATCAACAATAGCTGAGATGGGGTGAAAGGGAAGTTTATGGGAGGGAAGTAGGTTGAGAAACAGTGATTAGAACATTTATAGTAGAGTTAATGTGTATGAGAGCTGGAGTTGGCAAAGAGACAGAAAATTTATTGAAGAAAAAGGAGAGAGATGGGGGAGGGGATGGTCCATAGCCAACAGATACCAGGATTTTAAATGCATATAAATATGAAGAGTCTGAAGCACAAAGGAGAAGGGGTTACTGGGTGATGGAGAAAGTGGAAGAACCTGGTAGTGACAATGGGGAACAAGGAGTATTCCAACTCATTGTGACCAGTGAGCTGATGGGAATGAACTAATATTAGAAAATATAGTCAGTGAGGCTGTGTCATCTGAGAGGAATAAGATTTTAGTTAGCTAGTAGATGTAAAAAGTACAAGAGGAATAGATTTAATATGAAGGGAAATGTGATTTCTATGAAAGAAACAATTCATAGGACACAGTTGAATGGCTGGGTGGAGTTAGGATGAAACTTTAGGGTGGGAGGATTGAAAGGGATGAAAATAAGAAGTTAGAAGGCAGGGTGTGGGCAATGGAGCTTGAATTGGGATTTCAGGGTTTTAGAATCCCTGGGATATGAAGGCTATGAGCAGGTGTAAGAATGACCAGCACTGAGTGGAAAGCACCCCTCATCTTCTCAAAGAAAGATAGCATTTGGGCTGACATGGGAAGCACATAGTCAGATGATCAAATGAAAGGCCTCCGTTTCACTCTTCTCTCCAAAGGGAAGAGATAGGCAGGAAGGGGTAGAGCAGGAGAAAGAAAGAAAGAAGTCCTGCTCCCCACCAACTTTCCTCTTCCTCCTCCCTCAAAAAAATCAGGAGAAGGAGAGATGGAGACCAAAGAGAGAGTTGCTCTTCTTTGCATTGGTTCTTCACCTCCCAGATGGGAGATTGGGCTGGAAGCCAGAGGCGGAAGTTACTTTGTCCAGGCATGAATAGGAGGTCACTGCATTGCCACCTTTTCTTAAGGAATGTCCTATGCCTTGCAGAAAATGAAAGAAGTAGAGTCATATTAATATATTAAATCAGTTTAAGATTGTCAAAGAGAATAGAGAAAAGAAAGGGAGGGAGAGGGGAAAGGGAAAAAAGAAAAAGAGAGAGAGAGAGAGAGAGCATATTCATTAAGATTTGAGGTGCTTGGGGTAGCTAGGTGATACAGTGGATAGACCACTGGCCCTGGAGTAAGGAGGACCTGAATTCAAATCTAATCTCAGAAACTTAAACCATGCTTAGTTGTTGACCTTGGTCAAGTCACTTAACCTCATTGTCTTGCAAAAGAAAAAAAAGAAAAAAGAAAAGAAAAGAAAAAGAATGAGGCATTATCCTAAATGCTTCACAAATATTATCTTTTTTTGATCCTCACAACAATCCTCCAAGATAGGTTCTCTTATTGTTCCCATTTTGCAGTTAAGGAAATTGCGACAGAGAGAAGTTTAGTGATTTTTTTAGGGTCAAGGGAAAGAGAGAAGAGGAGGTAGAGTTAAGTAAACACAAGACTTGGTTTAAAATCATTGATGAGCATGCACTTTAACAAAGTCTTTTGGCAACTTTAATCCCTTTCTTTGATTCAAGGGGAAGCAAATAAGGAAGAAGGGGACTCAGTGTTAGATAGAGAAAAATGGAAGGAAAAAGAAGACTGAAATGTCTGAGATGTACCCAACTGTAAACTTTGTGATGGTACTAATCCAGTATCTGGCACATAGTGGGTTTTTAATAAAGGTTTTTTGAATTTATTGAATCATGTCTTATAGATCTTTATATTTTCCACAGTTTGTAGCAAAGTGTCTATAAGAAACACAAATGTGTGTGTGTGTGTGTGTGTGTGTGTGTGTACAGCTAGATGGAGCAGTGGATAGGAATATATGTCAGGGCATAAAGTCAGGGAGATTCATCTTCATGAGCACAAAGCTAGCCTTAGACATTTGACTAGCTATGTGACCCCGCCCCCCTCTGCAAATGAGTAAAAGAAAGAAATGGAAAATCACTCCAAAATCTTTACCAAAAATCTCAAATGGGGTCTTGAAGAGACAGACACAACTGAAAAAATTGAAAAAAACATGTGTTTATCTATGTGTGTATAAATATGTGTGTAAATGTGTGTATTGAATGGATAAATGAATAAGTTCTACTAAGTGAGCTTAAAAACAAGCAAAATGCTAAGCTACTTTATTCTAATTATTCTCTGTTCCCAATCCCCATTAGTCAAATGGCATGATCAAGTCTACGATGATAAGTCACCATAGTAAAAAGACAACTGTAAACAAGAGACCAGTTATATCTACTGAGGCAGGGAGAGGAGGCTATTTCAAGGAAGAGGTTAAGTATCACTGAAAGGACAGTAGAGTCATGTGATTGTCCATTGTCTTAAACTTCCAAGTCTTTTTCCAAACTGTCCCCTGAAAACTCAACCTGTCCTTAGCCACTTTTTGCTATACTGTTACCTTGAATGACATGAACCATGAAAAACTATAGAATACTAAATCCTTCTGGATTGAATGTTCCAGTCAGTTACCCAGTCCCCTTCAACCCTCAGTATTAGTGGACTAGAAATCAGAAGGCTGCTTCTATTGAACCAAAGACAAAAATATTTATGGAAGATCTAAGTATAGGAAGACGTTTACAGTTTTCTGGAAATTCTTCCGAGTATCCATAAATTTCACCTTGAGGATCCAGAATTACCAGATCCAGCATACTGTAGGAAGGACAAAATGTAATAAATCCATTCATGCTTATGTGGTAAAGCCTGTTTAACTCCAAAATAGAGAAAATACATCCCACAGTGGCTTCATTTCCTTTCTGGAGGAGTGACGATTGAGAGAACAGCAATAACTCCTAATCCTAGCCATACATCATCAGTGCCTCCATACCTCCTCTCCCTTCTAAATCCTGTGACATATGACTTCCAACTTCACCCTTCAATTGAAAGCACTTTCTCTGTAGTTTACCAATGATCTTTTGATTGCCAGCTCTAATGGCCTTTTTTAAAAAATTCTCATTATTTTCAACCTCTCTGTAACTTTTGACAGTTAATTATCAGCTCCTCCTGGATACTCTCTTCTTTCTGGATTATCGTGACCCAGTGCTTTCCTGATTTTCCTCCTTTCTGCTTGAATGTTCTTTCTCAATTTCTTTTTGCTGTATCTTCTTCTATGTCACGTCCATGAACTGTGTGTGTCCACCAATGTTCTCCTCTGGCCTCTCTTATCTTCTTTCTATACCATATCACTTAATGATTTTATAATAGATCATTTACTTAGCCCTCTATTTCTGTTTATTACATGTCACAATAGTAAATAGTAAAAACTGTAAGTAGTAAATAGTAAAGCATAGTAAAAAATAGTAAAAATAGTAAAAAAAAGTCCCAAACTATTTAGGACATAAGCAGTTTACCAACTAAAATGATTGATAAAGAAAAATTTGTACAGATTTAGTACTTTCAAGAATTCATTACATTCCCCGAGCTCTTCCTCTACTGCCAATATGGTGCACATTTAATGCGTCTTATCAAATGGTCTTTGTGTATTGCTGAAATAGGAAATATGTTTCTGGGTTTCCCTGTGATTGGTAGCTGGTCTTCAAGTGATACCTCTCTGAATTCAGCTAGATTAGTTCTTAGATGGAAAAATATGAATTTCAATAAAGCAATATTTACTATTGGTGGTGTTTTAGTCATCATCATCATCATCAAGTCATTTCAATCATCTTCATTGATATTTTCCTTCAAGACCCATTTGGGATTTGCTTAGCAAAGATACTGGATTTTTCCATTTTTTTTTCCTCCAGATGAATTTATAGATGAGGAAACAGAGCTAACAAAGTTAAGTGACTTGTCCAGGGTCAGACATCTAGTAAATGACTGAGATCAGATTTGAAGTCAGGTCTTTCTGACTTCAAGTGCAATACTCTATCCACCATGCCCCTCTGTTCTTGGATACAGATGTGGGAAAAGATTTTATAAAGCCAAAAGAAAAAGAGGGTGGTAGAGAACGAGATGAATAGGCAGTATCATGGAAACAATGAACATAAACTTGAACAGGCTTTGGGAGATAGTCTAGCATAGGAGAGTCTTGTCAAGCTATGGTCCATGAGGTCATGAAGAGACATACAGAACAAAACCAACATGTGTAGCTTACTGAATTACACATTGAAGTTCACCTCCATAAGATTATGTTGGCTTATAGTAGAGCTTTTGTGCAGGAATCCACATGATGTTATTCAAACATAAATAGACAATTGCTTGGAACACAGCCTGGGTATAGAGCATGGACATAAGAACATAATGAAAATTCATGTCAACACTGCATGTGTTTTTGTTTTGAAGACATTCCATCTGTGGATTCTACAAAGTGTTCTTCAAAGAACATTTCTCCTGAGGAATTAAAGATGATTTGGTCACAATGCATAATGGGAAAAAAGGCTAGAGGACTCTCTTGAGACAAAACTTTCTCTTTTCATCAAGCTGCCTTCAGTTAAGAGAATGAACATATCTATCTCATAAGAGACCTTTGTGTAGATTTCTGAAGGTTTGACACAGCCACAACATGTGTAACCAAATTCAGGGGATTTCCACTCACCATTTGCATCATGAATTATGGCCCACAACCTACTTGAAAAGATCTCTGCTATGCATAACTAAAGTTGCAAATGTCTCTCATTAGGAAATTAGAGTCACTGTGAGTCATTTCACCTAGTCTTTATTTACAAACATACAGTTTGTTTTCAGTACCCTATGAAAGAAAAAAATAACCACAACATTCTTGTGGATGGTGAGGTAGCATCTTCCCAAGAAAACTGTAACTGTGCTATTGAGAGACCATGGAATTGAAATCACTGTACAGGTCACTAACAGATTTTGCTCATGCACATGAGCCTGAAAGAAATAGACAGATGTGGGTATGATGGGAAAACAAACATGGAACAATCAGTACCGGGAGGGGAAGCAAATTAAAGATAGGCAAATCTTTACCTAATTAAGTAGGCAACTATTCCTGTAAGAAGTAAACTGGATTCCTTTCTTGGGTGCTTCGGGATCTTGAACTGCTCTGTGTCAGTATTTTTTGTGCCTTGGGCAGGTACGCGTGGGGGAAAGTATGAGGGTGGTCCTGAATGTCAAGAAAGACCTACCTTCTCCAGTGACTCAGCTCTGGGAAGTGGCATCATACAGAACATGTTTGTAATGACATCACTGTGTTACCACTTCCGATTTCACCCATAAGTTCAACCAACAATTCTATGGAGATGACACCCACATCTCTTCATCCAGTCCTGAATACTCTCCCAATTTCCAATACTATATTTCCAACTCCTACAGAACATTACACACGTTTCCTACCACCACCTCCAACTCAGTCCATAGAAAACTGAACTCACCACCCTTCCCTTAGGGATAGTTCCTCCAGTCACTTCCCTCTTTCTATTTATCACACAATCATTTTCTCATTCATTTTTTACTTCAACCTCTCTTATGCATCTAATTGTACTTCCAATTGCTGTCCTAAAACTGTCATAGCAGTTAGCAATAGAAGTCGATAGAGCCACAAAAAAAAAAAAAAAAAAAAAAACCAGAAGACATTGGTGTCAGCAAGTATGGAGGCCAAGGAATTGCTCTAAGGGACTACAAAGATTGTACCATGCTAATCTTTCTGTCACAGGCAATCCACATTTATTAATGCAAAGTATAAATTTGTCTCCTTTCCAAGGGAATTGGAGGAATGTCTCTACTCTGTAATTTGGCAGGAAGGAGAGAAGATAGTATTCAAGATGAAGACAAAAAAAAAGAAGAAAATCAAACACCAAGTTCTCAGAAAGGGAATCCAAACCAAGGTCATGAGAATCAAAGGTTTGTAAGGAGGTACATACAATGTAGATTATGAAGAATTATTCTATCAAGTGAAATTGAAGTGATGGTCAAAAATAAAGAAAATCAACTAATCAGGTGGAAATAAAGATCTTTTTCTAATTATGTAACCCAAATCTCCTCTCATACACAAATAGATAGTAGATGGACAAGACTTAATAATTTTCTAATCCAACCAAAGCCTAAATTATGAACCCTACACACACACACACACACACACACACATATATATATATATATATATATATATATATATATATATATATATGTATATATATATTTATACATAATTTCCCCAATTTAATTCCCAAATATTCATTATAATACATATTTCTTAAGTCCTCACTATATACCAAGTACTTAGAGGACATAGAGTATTTGGACAAGCAGTTGTTCCTGCCCAATGGGATTCATTGTCTATGTCACTAATAAGTGATCATTGAACCTCTACTTAAATAACTTAAATGATGAGGGAGCACACAACTTCATAAGGTAGTCAATTATACTTGGAAAATTCTAATGCTTATATGATTCCTCATTCTATGAATATGAAATCTGCCTTCCTCTTACTTCCATTTGTTTTATTAGTATTATTAAAGTTTTTGTTGTTGCTAAATGTAAATATATACCTACAGGAAGTTCAATGGCACAGTGGATAGTGCCAGACCAGGAATCAGGAAGACATCTTCCTAAGTTCAAATCTAGCCTCAGACACTGGTCAGGGGCTGTGTGACCCCTGAACGAGTCACTTAACCCTGTTTGCCTCAGATTCTTCGATTGTAAAATGAGTTGAAGAAGGAAATGGAAAACTTTAGTATCTCTGCCAAAAAACAAACAAATAACAAAAAAATAACCACAATCAGACACAACTGTCAACAATTAACAACAACAACAACATATAAACATATATATGTGTTAAATATATACATATTTGTGTATTTTTTAAAAAGAGAATTGAGGAAATTTTTCAATATATCACTTCCAATATTTTAAGGCATTTGGAGTTGGGGGTTGGGATGAAGAGTAGAGAAACCATAAAGACTATCTAGTCCAGAGATTTTTAATGAGATCTATTTGTTTAATATTTGATAACTGCATTTTGATACTGAAATGGATTGGCACTCTTTTAAATCCTGAGTTTTTTTATTATATACATTTTAAAAATATTCTATCTATAGGATTTATCAGTTTTTCAAAGGGGGTCTGTGATACAAAAAAGATTAAAGATCCCTGATTTACTCCAACCTCATTTCGCTCAAGAAAGAAAAAGAAAAAAAAGGCTTAGAGAAACTGTGACTTTCTCAAAGACACCTAGCTAACTCAATGTAGAGTCAGATCTCCAGAGTGGGTCTTTCACCAAGCAAAATGGCCTCAATAGTTATTATAATATTCCTTTCTGAGATTCTGAGAAGAGTATGCAATTCTGATCCAGGTTTGAAGGACATAGAATGTTACTAGACAGAGGTTAGCTGTCAAAAGTCCAGGTTGCTCTGTGGCATTTCTTCCCCCCCACCTTCATGGATATCTATGATGGAAGAAGCAATCTTTCAGGAAATTCAGGCTGTGATTAGCCTGCAGTGAGCTCATGGAGGAAATTAATTACAACAGGGACAATCAAGCTTGCAAGCTGACACTTGCATTTTTTTTTAGTTTAGTGAGATCAAATATAACCACCACCATGCCCATCCCTCTGACTTACAATCACAGGACTTTTGATCTCGGAGGGGTTTTTGTAAACCATCTCTCTATTCCCCTGCAAAGATAATTCTGTACTAAAAATATAGCCATGGGGTAAATCTGACTCTGAACTTACTCACATCTCAATAAATTGTGAACAATGAGAATAAAAGGGCTGGGCCACCTGGGTCTGAGAAAGGGGTAGTGAGGAGAGAACATTCCAATAACCAGAATAGGAAGTTTGTGCAAATAACAGAGAGGGCAAAAGCCAATATCCTCCCTTGAGAACAACTGAAAAATCTCTTACTATTGTATTTAATAAATATTTTTTTCAATAATTGCTACTGAATCTATGTATTTTCCATATGGAAAAGCATATTCCATGATCTGTATGTAAGATTGGGGTAATTGAATAAATCAATTCACCAAATCCTATGTAAGGTACCTGATAAAATTAAGATATTCAGCCAGTCTCAATTATGCTTTAGATCATTAGTATTCAAAGTATGTTTCATGGATCCTGGTGATTTCTAAGAATCCTTCAGGAGAGGGTCAGCAAGGTCAAAATTATTTTCATAATAATACTAAGATGCTATTTATATAGGACAGTGAAGTGATAGAATGAATATAATATTGAGTCTGGTCAACAAGACTCCACTTCTGTAGTTCAGATGTGATCTCTGTCTTAGCTTTGTGACCCTAGGCAAGTTACTTAACACTGTTTACCTCGGTTTCCTCCTCTATGAAATGAGTTGGACAAGAAACAACAAATGACTCCAGTATCTTTGCCAAGATTACTCCAAATGGGGTCACAGGAAGTCAGACCCAACTGAAACTACTGAACAACAATAAAAAAGTATTAGTTTATTAGAATAGTCATTTCCTTTATCAACTACATAGCCATATGAGATCAGATTTTCTTCATATACTTCAACTAAAATATATCACACACAACAGATTGAATAGAGAAGTAGATAGGAGAATCCAACTATTACAAAAATATGCAAAATAATTCTACTGATCTCACAATCTATTTTTTGACCTGCAAATTAGTCATTTTTCATTGATTATGTTAATGATGTCAATGAATAATGGGTCCATTATTTTTATTTTAATATAGTACAGTATTTAATCCAATACAAAAAACAAAAACTCTTTGAGGTCCTCAATTTTTAAGAGTATAAAAAAAGTCCTGAGACTAAAATGTTTGAGAACTTCTGCTTCAGATCAAGTGTGCAAGGTCTCCAAAAGCCATTAGATGAAGTAAAATAATACCAAAAATATATTTATTTCAACTGATCACTTATTTTTATCCTTCCCTATAAATCATATATAAAATCAGCTGAACTGAGGAGTCTATAGAGTGGTTACCCAAGAGATGCAGGTTGCCCATCTGATGAAAATGGTTGGGGGTGGGCACAGAGATGAAAAAAACTTGGCTTTCACCTTGGCCTCAGTTTTCTCCTTCTTGATCCCCAATCTTTGGCTGGAGGAGAATCTTTCAAGCTTTATTAGTTCTAAGGATGTTGGATTCTCAGTCTGTCAAAGACCAGCTTGCAATTTCTGGCAACATAATGAGAGTTAGCCTGTTATATCATATGTGTATATATATATATATATATATATATATATATATATATATATATATATATATATATACACAAACCTGTCTCAATGGACTAATTGAGAGTATGAGAACTTAGAAGCCTGAAGTGGAAAAGGGTATCAAGTGAACAGCAGTTGAACATGGGTTATTTCATCCTGATATAGTAAGTATCATTCCAAAGGGATGGGTGATGATCTCCATTGCCCTCAGATGATTGAGGAGTAGAGATCCCCGAATCCAGAGAGGCAGAGATGGGTACCACAAGATGATCATGACACTGATCCAATATACATTGGAAATGTATATAAATATTCTATTTCATACAATATATATACATATATTATATATAATTACATATCTAATTAAATCAAAATGTGATCTACTAAATCAAAATATAAACAGATACATATAATTGCATATCAAATTAAATTGAAATACAATCATAAACCTTGAATCACAATGGGAACATGATAAATATTCCCTATACTCCTAAAGACCTAACCCATAAAATCAATCTTAGCAACCCTAGTCTGTCATTGCATACAAATCTTTGAAAGCAAAGTCACACTAAAGATCTAAAGCATACGTCAAAGTGTCCCATTGCCTTCTACTTCATGTCCAGCTACCTGGGTCTTCCATCAGTTTTAGCATAACTGTCCTAATCTACTCCCCCTCCCCCTCTATGTTGTTTACTATAATGAAGGAGTGATGTGCAATTAAAAAAAAAAAACACAAACCTCATATTATGGCAGAGATAAATGACCATGAATATAGTAAGTAGAAGAACTTAGGAGCAAATATTGATGTTTTGTTAAATATTTTTCAGTTCTCCCTCCCACCCACAAAAAAGTATTAATAGAAGATTTTTAAATTTTATGTACAATATTGACATTTTCTCCATTATTTTCTTTAATCTAGACAATCAACAAAACAATAAATCAAATGCTCAAATGCTAATGTGTAGTATTTGTCAATTTGCAAGGCAGGAATGCTCATTTTGAAAATTTCACAAATAGTCAATTTGAGATGACCCTAGAACATCCCTGGTTACAGAGATTGCCTGGGTCTCTACTATACCAAGTGCAGATAGAGAAGTGAAAAGAAATTACATTTTTTTCTACCCTGGACAAAGTGCTGGCACACAGGTAAACATAAAGTTGATTAAAATAAGGTATTTGCCATCAAATAGGAGATCAGACATATAAACATTCATACAATATGAATGAGAACTTGATAAAGGTGATGTTGTAAGGCCTATGATGGCATCAACTGCTATATTGTCTTGATATTTGCCCATTTCCACATTATTTTGTACGTCATACTTAATATACAATATAACATGTTATTTTGTATCTATTCATATAATCTTGATCAAGAATAACATTTATAGAGTCCCTGCTAAGTGCCAATCACTGTGGGAAGCATTTTATAGCTATTATTTCATTTGTTCCACAAAACAACTTTAGGAGGAAGGAGCTATTACTCTATCCATTTTACAGAAATTGAAACAAACAGAGGTTAAGTGTCCTGCCCAGGGTCATATCATTAGTGTCTGAGGCTATATGTGAAATCAAGTCTTCCTGACTTCAGTTCCAGTATTCTATCCCAATAGCTGCAATTATTACATTATAAAGGGGTAAATGAACTGGGAAGGATGAACAATGTGATATCATAGGTCTGGTGAAGAAAAAAAATACTTTTTGACCAGTGGAAAGATACTCCCAGAGTAGGGAACAATGCGAGCAAGGGAATGGGAGCAAGAAACTGCAGACCATATTGTTGAGTCTAACATAAATAATAAGGGCATAGAAGCATAGCATTTCTGAGTGGGATGGTTCAATATAATCCTGAAAGAAATCCTCTTATTGGTAGCTATATGGTACCATGGATAGAGCACTGCCTTTGAAGGCAGTTAAGATCTGAGTTCAAATCCCACCTTAGATACTTGTATGACCCCAAACAAGCCATTTAATTTCTGTCTAACTCAGATTCCCTGACTGTAAAATGGTGATCACAATAGCACCCACCCCCCAAGATTGCTGTTAGAAACAAATGAGATTATATATCATGTTTGTAAAGTACCTGTTACAGAGTAAATGATTTGCAAATGCTTGCTCCCATTTTCTTTCCTTCTCATTTCATAAAGACACTGAGGCCAGAAAAATTAAATGATTTCCCTAAGGTAATGCAGATGATATAGAACTGAATTAGGATTCAAATTCATTCCATCTGACTCCAGACTCCATGTTCCTTTCATTATATTTAACTGCCCTTCCCCAATATAGCTCTAGCCTTAACATGCATTAGAATAGATCATGTCACCTATTTGGAGTTGGAAGTTTCTGTTAATAATTGGACTAGACATTTTTGATTCAAAATTCCCTTGATTGGTAGTTTGGGGATTTACTTAGAACTGAGTGAATTAATTACTTGGAACATTTTAAATGACAGTCAGGAAACCACCAAAAACAGTGACATATGGAGTTTGTTGAGAATCTTTAGTGAAAGGATCTGGGTGCAAAGAGGCACTTGAAAGGACAATATTTGAACTCTGACAATCAGTGGAACTTTCCAGAATTAGGGACCTAGAAAAATATTTCCTAATTAATTTTCTAGCTATAGTTTTTATTTCAGGGGCAAGAAATACCCTCTCCAAGAGCAATATTTTCATTGAATGGTAAAAAATTGTTGGCTTCACCCTCTCCCTGGGAAGGGCAACTAGAATCATGTTTGTATTCTTTTCTTTCCATGAGTAAATAGTGATCCCTAATCTTGCCTGTAGTCTTGTGAGTTTAGAAAGTTGAGAGCCCCTGGGTCCCTTTGTAGAAGTTGCCAGTAATAAGAGGAGAGACTATTTACTAGCAGAGGGAGGAACCCAAACCTGGATTTGACTAAGGAGACTGGACCTCACCACAAACTACAAGAGGGTCAAAGGTATAAATTTGTCCCTTCCCTCCTACCCTCTGTTATGAGGTTCTCACTGTGGTCTTCTGAGAAGCACTGAATGGGTGATGATGAGTGATCGATACATGTATATCTGTTATATAAATATATGTAATGTTTTACTTTACTATTGGCAGTGGCCGGGAAGGAGTTGTGTGGATTAAGTAAGTGGAAAATTACATTGTCACTGCACGTCCTGGCATTGGACTACTTGATTTTTTTTTTAAAGCCAGAAACCAGAAGTGCTTCCTGTTGTTTTTTGATGCCATAATTTGTGGTTTTCTGATCTGAAACACCTCTTTAAGCCAACTCTGGAAGTTTTATTAAGTTAATCAATTTCATTAAAATAACTGAAAGGTCTGAGAAACTGCTGATTCATTGGTGTCCATTATAGGTTTCCCAAGATTTACTCTTAACTTTATCATGTTCTTCTGAGCATTTTTTAATAATTGTGGCAAGAAAACACCCCAGCCTCATTCAGGACTTAATGAAAAACTATGCTGGATTTTAAAATGAACTGTGTTCATTTTGTTTTATAAATTAGATTTCATAATTTGTGATTAGTGTAACAAGAATGTATATTGAAATTTTATCTTGTCCAGTTGGGTAAGTGTACTGTTCAAGCCAGCACTAAAAGGGTGACATTTTGTGGATGGTGATGACTGGTTTCTTGTCAAAATGAATACAATATACCATGGGACTAAAATGTTATTTTATAATAAAATTATAAATGTGACATAAAAGTAAGAATGAAATAAAATCATTCATAAGACTTAGTTACTGAGAGGTCTAAAGTTTGAAAATTTAACATAGCTTCTGGGTTGCCTAAGCTTAATGTAGTTAGTGCTCATCCATCTTGGTGGATTCCTTTCTATTATTCAGTTTGCATATCTGATTGGTATGTTACTAGAAGGAACCCCATGGAACCATATCCAACTGTATCACTGTTGAATCTTGGCCAAATGTTCTTTCCATTCTATTGTTAAATAAGTTCCTTTTTTTAAATGTTAGAATTAGAATTTTCCAAGGCTGGAGAATTTTAAATGCAACTGTCTAGGAAGAAAAATATCCTAATAAGTGAAGAGAATGACTGTAAGGTGCAAAATTGGATCCAGAGTAATACATTCTTTGAAAGAGATGGATGTGGTTCCAGAAATTCTTTAGGACTGATTGTAGGGTAAAGACAGAAACATTCAAAGCTGAATAATGTATTTTCTCTTTCATTTCCTTGGAGTATCATAGTAGGATCATTGGGTCAAGGGAAATGAAAAGTTTAGCCACTTTTCTTGCATATTTCCAAATTCACATCTAGAATGGTAGGACCAATTCTTAGTTTCACCAATAATGCATTAGCATAACTATTTTCCCAAGTTGCCTTTGACATCAATTATTTCAACATATCATCATCATGTTTGTTAGCTAGAGTTTTTTAATTCGTTTTATAATTAGTTTTTTGGAGCACGTTTCCTTATGGTCATTTATTGACTGATTTTTTTTCTTTTGAGAGCTACAAACTCATCTCCTTTTGCTACTTTTCTATTGGTTCTTGATTGAATATTTTCTCATTTTTCTAGATATCTTGGATATCACATTTTTCTGAGGAAAATGTTAGGTAAACATTTTGTCTTATTAGTTTTTCTTCTTATCCTCTCTTCATTGATATTTTCCATGTAAAGGTTTTAAATTTTATGAACTAGAAATTCTCGCTTTTTTCTTTTGTTATCTCTTCTACTTTCTTGATTGGCTAAGACTTTTTTTCCTAGCCATGATTATAAAAGTTAGCTATTCTCAGTTACTTTAATTTTATAAAGATGTGACTTTTCATATTCAGTTTATAGTTGAAGCTTATTGTAGAATATACTGGAAGATATTGGTCTATTTGACCTGTTTCTAAAAGGCTATAAGCAGGTTAAACTGAAAAAGCAGAGTAATTGAAGTGAAGGAAGGTTTATAGGATGCTTTGAGGATAATATAAATAGCAGTATTTATATAGTGCTTTCATACATCTCTCATTTGAACCCCAAACAACTAGTCCTGCAAATAATCATTACTGTAGGTATTTTTATCATTCCCCTTTCAAATATGGGGAAACCATATATGGGATCACACAATGAGCAGCAGGGTACACATATCCAAATTCAGGTTTTTCCAACCTGTGTTCTGTTCACTACTTCACACTGCCTCTCAAGGGCATTTCTTTCTATTTCCAAAACATAAACCCCACTTTCTGTCATTTTGCGCTAATATTTTGATTTTTTTCTGATCAGTCAAAATTGGCTGGTGCAAAATTGCACTGCTGAGGCTGGTAATTGAGAGGAGCTAACTTATAATCATGGCAAGGGGAGAAATTCTTGGCCAAATAAGGGATACTTAAGAAAGGCAAAAAAGACCCTTTCTGTACTCAAAGAGCACATAAAACTAATCCGGGAGATACCATGCAAATGGTTAAATACAAACTAGATATACATTGGCTAATTTGTTGTTTGTTCTTATTTTTCATTGACATCACTGTCAGCTTGATGCATATGAATTGGATTTGTGGGACACAGTTGCATATCATCAGTCTCACTCTCCCTTCCAAAGTCATCAAAATCCAGTGGCAAGACAAGAGTTGGGATGACTGGTGATGGCTCAGGATGCTGTGGATGATCTTGGTGATGTTTGGAGAAGCTCTAAATGCTACATGATGCCTACTTTAACTACTTTAATTGCCATTGGAACAAATTGTTCTCATCTGCCCTTTCTGCCAGAGGATATTGGGATAGACACCCCCCTACCTCACCAGTGGGTGGAGGTCTATCAGTTACGCACAATCTAATTTATCCTGTGGGTGCTTTACTAGGGTATGGCCACAGCACATGGAGCCCCAGATGAGATCTGAGTGAAACACTTGTTAGATGCCAAGATGGATGAGCGGCCTTAAAAAGGGGTCAGAAGCCCTCAGGTCAGAGGCGCAAGTCTTCCTCAACACCCTATACACCCCTATAGGCTAAATAGGGAATAAGCAACAAAGAGAATAAGCTAGAATTAAGAGGCATAGAAAGGGACCATTGACAAATACAAGGGGGGCAGTGAGGTGGAGCAGTGGATAGAGCACTGGTCCTGGAGTCAGGAGGACCTGAGTTCAAATCTGACCTCACTTGATAATTGCCTAGCTGGTAACCTTAGGCAAGTCACTTAACCCCATTGCCTTAAAAAAATAAAGTTGTTTTTTTTTTAAAAGTGAAAGACAAATACAAGGTACTTAAGACTAACTTCTATGACTTTACAATTTCCCAAAGAGTTGGTATTACACTCTTTATTTCTGAGTCATGTGTCATGGACAGGTTCAAAAATGGAACATATGGCTAAAAATTGGGCATCTGAGTGTCTGTAGTACTGACATATTAAGCATTTATGGAGTTGAATATGAAGCTAAAGTGTAGGAAAGATTAAGAGTATTTTAAGGAGACTGGCTGATCTCTTAAGTTGAGAGCATTAGTCTACAATTTTAACAGGTCCTCCCTCACCTTTGTTAGGTTTTTCAGAATTAATGCCCATCCTTTCACCTGACTGTATATCTACTTTCATTTTTAGCTTCTCTTTCAAATGTTGTCTTTCTCCATTAGAAACTAAGTAACTTGTGAGTAGGGACTGTCTTTTCCCCTTATATTTGTACCCCAGTGCTTAGAATAGTTACCAGGCAAATAGTAAGTGTTTGAATTCATGTTGACTGAAAGATGCACTATGTCACAAAAATCTGAGGTCTACAGTGTTGTGACTCAGAAAGAAAAATCAGTCTCTACCATTCCACTATATATTACAATACTTTTTTTTTTCAGAGATGTCAGTTTTATGTAAAAAGAATTCAAAATTTCACCATATTGAACCAATGGCTCAATTGTTCATACATAAATGGATGAGCAAAGTTCCTTCTGGCAGTAAGTGCATGAATATGTGAATTGCAAAGTGAGAACTGTCACAAAATTCTAATGCTCTATTTTATGGATATCGATGGAGTTTTATTCCATTGTCCTTGTTTCCAAGGGCTTAATATTCTTCTACTGGCAACCATATAAATATACAAGGTGTCCCAAAATCTTAGTATAGTTTTAAGCTTTAATATCTTAAATCCACAGTAGCTTTGTAATACCTAATATGTGTTTAAATATTAGAATTATATAGTTCATTAAGATTTGTAAAATACTTTACAGATCATCTGATTTGATTCTCACCATATCTCTGGATTATTGTTGCTATTATTGTCATTGTTATTATTTTCTCCATTTTTCATATGAGGAAACTGAGGCAGACGGGTTAAATGACATACCCAGGGTCACATAGCTAGTAAGGGCATGAGATCAGAATCTGGACTTCCAAGCTCCAGCTCTAAGTCTCTATCCACTATAACCCCTAGCTACCTCAAATATACATACCTAAATATAGCAAATATAGCTAAAAACAATACTAAAAACTACTATACAGTGCCTAGAAAATGAAAACCAAGACTTAGAATGTTACATGAACAGTCAGCAAACTCTCCCTTTGAATTCAAGGCTAGGTCAAAGCTGTGATTAACCAGCAATGTAGCGTGTTCTAAGAAATGAAATAAAAATGAACTTGGATTTCAAGGAATGTGATACCATGATTTCCTGTTGCTTCCAACCCTTCATTTCAAGACTGAATTAAAAATAGTTATCTTAGTCAATGACACTGGAAAGACTTGAATACTCTTATTCTTTCCCCAAATAGTAAGTTTCAGTCATTTACACAGTCATCAGTCTATATAGATGCTACTTGCATCAAATCCTTTGCATGAGTGGGTGGTTTCCTGTCTGTGTTTAGTTTGTACCTGTTCCAGAGCGTGTGGCTTGTGGCCAAGCTCCTACTGGTTTTATCATCCTGTTTTATGTTTAACAGTTGTGTTGATTTTGCAATTGGGCAAATGACTCCTGCATTTCTGAGGGGGACCTTTATGAGACTGACAAATCTCCTTGCCCATTTCTCTTTTCATTCTCATAACCAATAAATTCCATCAGTAATCATCTCCAAGTTTAACTATCTTACTTCCTTTAATAATGGGAATCATGCTTTGGACATTGGAATCTGAATATCTAAAGAAGGAGACTTGAGAGTGAAACCTATGAAGGAAAAGAAGAAACCTGGAGCAGACATCCTCTTGTCTTGGATGAGGATTCCTTATTCTGGGGTTCGCAGATCCTCAAAGGTTCCATCAATAAATTTCAGAAGGGATCTATGAACATGAATGGGGAAAAAATACATTTAAATGTTCACTAACTTTTGGTTTCCTTTGTAAGCCTGTGTCGTTTATCTTATATAATTAAAAAAAACATTATTCCAGAAAGGGGAGCTATAGGGTTCCTCAGACTACAAAAGGGGTACTTCCTCCCAAAAAAAGTTGAAGAACTTCTGTCCAAGATCAATCAGACATCTTAAGTCTGAATAGAGTAAGTAGGTTTCCCTTGTGCTGTGATTTGAGGGACAATGAGAAACCTTTCCTTCCTTCCAAAAGAATTCTCCTCTAACCACCAACTATGATGCCTAAAATTTCTCCCTTTCCCTGGCCCCCACCCTAAATCCTGAACTCTATCTTTGAACTAAAATAGTGCTTACTATTAAAATCCAAGTGCCTTCCTGGTGTCATTTACACATTAGAATGAATTCATGTCATATACTTTCCAACATGAAAGCCAGTTTAGAATGATTTTTGAAATGGGGGAGAGTAGAAGTCCAAAATCAAATGTACTAAATGTTTTTTTTTCTTTAAATCCAAATAGCTTCTTTAAACTAATTTTTCAAGCCATTACAACTATTAATGTCTAGTAACTTCTAGAAGACTTTTTTTGAAGGTAGAGATATACACATAGGATGTACTGTAACTGGTTAACAACTGGCAATGGGAATGGGGGGAAATTATACATAACATTTTCTTGATACAATAAGTCAAGCCCTGATTTTGTAGGATTTGCTTCTTTCCAAAGTATAAATGCTCCCACTGAAAATTTAACAATTGGCTCTTTATAAGCTGTTTAAATTGGCTCCAATACACCATAAAAAAAGGAATTAGCTTCTTTGTGAAATGGAAGGTAAGTATTCAAAATCACATAGTTGGAAGGTCATTTAACCAAGCCCTGTGGTTTTACTGATAAGAAATTTGACATACAGAGAGATAAAATGATCAGCCTCAGATCTCAGAATCTCAGAAGAGGAAAATACAAGACTCAAACCTAGGTTTTCTGACACTAGTAAAACTATGGCTCCCTTTATTATTATTATCATATCACAATAACCAATATAATGATGATTGCTTCTTGAGTTCCATAATCCCTCAAGAAATGCAAGGCCCCATGCACATGTCTATGGAATATCCCTCAATAGAAAACTATTTCTTATCTGATTGCCCTATGTGAGAGACTCCCTGATTACCAAACATAGAAATCACTGTTTAATGATAAGGTGGGAAAGGAAAATGTTCATGAGCAAAACAATAAATCAATGTTAGATTTGTAGTCTTTGCTGATTTCAGAGCTATTTCAGAATGAGAATTTAAAAATCTACTCTCTCCAAACTGGTTAGAGGTGGTTCCAGCACACCCCTATCAAAGACAGTGGTGCTCTGAAACTCGGGGTGGAAAGACAGATGTTCCTGTATCAATCGCTAACAAAGTTTTGTTAAACATCAAACAAAGAATTAAACATTTTTTTTTTACTAACTGGGAGCTTATATGCTAATTTTCTAAGAAAAGGAAAAAGGAAAATCTACATCAAGAAAACAAAAACCTTGGAGATGCTTATTATGCATGACTCAAAAAAAAAGAACTTCTTGAATTTTTTTTTTAGAATTTTCATAGCATTCCTTTAAATACTAAGTTCCCTGGTGCTTTAAAGTGGAATTTTTTCTATAAATTTGATTTACTTGTGATTTTTTTTAAAGTTGAAGTTACTGAGTCAAGTAAAGCACATGATAATTCCCCACATTGTCAAAATGGGGAAGGAATAATTCACTATGGAAAAATTCATCAAGTGAAATATAGCTGCTATATTTTAAAAATCAATCCCAGAATTTAAAACCTAGAGAAGTCATAGAAATTATCTTAGGCAACCCCTTTAATTTTACAAGTGAGGAAACTGAAATCCAGAAAGGTTTGTTGTATTTTGACTTGCCTATGATCTTTAAAAATATCTCTTCTGATGCCAAAGTCAGTATTTTATTTTGTTTTTACCATTTCATAAAGTGTTTACCAAACACCACTAAGATAGAAGTAGATACTTAAAGGATTTAGTCTAAATTATAAGCAAGTAAATGAAACTCTCCAAAAAAGCAAAATCCTGGTATATGTCCAAAAACTGGTCTTTGAAATGAATTCTATCTAGGACCAAAAAGAAAAAAAAAGTCATATGATTTTCATGGTGATTTTTTTTTAAATTTCAAATAAGAAGGGAAGGGTCCAGATACAAACAAGTCCAGAGGAAGTGAGTTTCTCACTCAAGAACAGTCCTCTGACTCATTAAATCCAAAATATATTCACCTGTTGGCCCCAGGTGCTATGAAGAGGTCCATCAGAGGAAGATGGAAGGATTATGTCTCAGAGTCACTTACCAATTCACCTTCCCAAATTTTCCAGAAGGCCCTCAGGTAGTGTCCGAGAGTGATGATTGTGGATGTTGGCAAGTCTCTGAGTAGTTTCATGGTTCAGTCATGCAGGTCTTGTGACTTGATCATCAAGTCAAAGATTTAGTTATTGGATCCCTTAAAGAGATCCCAGTCCTGGATTTGAATGCCAATGGAAAAACCCTTGACTATAGAAGCAGAAGACTTTGTTGTTGAAACATTTCTGACTCTCCCTGACCTCATTTAGAATTTTCTTGGCAAAGATATTGCAGTGGTCTGCTGTATACTTCTCTGGTTTATTTTACAAATGAGGAAACTGAGGTAAAGAGGGTTGTGATTTGTCTAGGTCACACAGACTGGAAGTGTCAGAGATCAGATTTGAACTCAGGAAGATGAGTGTTCTTGACTCCAGGTGGCAGCTCGCTTTCCACTGAACCTGCCATATCCTATAGAAGGATTTTCCTTATTTCCTTAGTTGTTAACTTTCCCCATGTGGATTCGTTTTACCTATTTATTAAATATTTATGTATTTCTTTAGCTTTGTATATGTTACATGTCCCCAGTAGAATATAAGCTGCTAACCTCATACAAAGACACCCCTGGCTATTAGTCCAGTGCTTTGCACTTTGAATGAATGAATATTTTGAGGGTGTCACAGTCCTCTCCCTTAAATAAACTCAGAAGGTCCAGACACCTCAACTGAACAAATCAATCAAAAAATGTAAAGGAAAGTAAAAAGTACTGAATCCTGATTTGAAAGGAATAAAGAGTTTTGAATATTGGATGAAAGCATCATGGCAGGAAGCAGATGACAGAAAATGTTGTAATACCTAACAAATCAGACACATCTTTCTGTGTATAACATAACAAACCAGCTTATAATTATGTATCTCAGCCACATCAAGTCAAGTGGTGCAAAATCCAGTGGTTCAGGGTGAAATTGCCCCAAGAAATGGAGGGAAAAATTAATTTTCTCACCATCACTGTTATTCTTCTGAACTTCTAAAGACTAGCCTATCTAGAATGCTCATCTGCAGTGTCCCCACATATCAATGGCAATATCAACTGAGTATAGACTGAGGACAAATTAGGCACACTAGAGAAAAGCAGTTTCTGGATGGTCCAAGGACACTGAGCCATAGAGCCAAGCAGAAAACTGTCCTTCTGGGGAAGCTCAAGAGGAGTCCACAAAAATGGAAGAAAAACCTCTAGTAACTCTGAGCTATGCTTCACCCTTGGTCTCCTCTATTTTTAAATTTGAGTATTTGAATATTTGATTACTTTGAATGTTCCCAGAGACTATGTGAGAGGGTAGAGTATATTCTTAGTTTAGGGTAATGTTTCTGTAACAGCTTCTCTTGTTATAGCTGCGTAGCAAATAGCTTTTCTAAAAGTTCATTGACTCTAGCTGATAATCAACAGGGAGTTCTCTAGTGGGGACTTAGGAGCAAACTACCTGCAGGAACTTCCTTATGCCGGTAAAAGTGGAAGTTGGTATGTAATCACACTTGAGCTAATTTTCCTTGATAGCCAGTAAGCTTAGTTGGTTTTATGTTGTTTAACCCTTTTTATCTCAGTTTCCTCATCTATAAAATGAGCTGGGAAAGAAATGAAAAATCATTCCAGAGACAGAGACAGACAGAGAGACAGAGAGAGACAGAGAGAGACAGAGAGAGACAGAGAGAGAGAGACAGAGAGACAGAGAGAGAGAGATTGAGATTTCTGTACCTCTAAGTTTTATCCTAGTTATCAGATCTGAATAGCAGCACTGGAATGCAAATGCAAATACTGGAAGCAAAACTCCAAGATTAAAATTCAGTTTCATAATTCACCTACTACAATGTGTGTATATGTGTGTCTGTCTATGTGTATAGATAAAGACCTTTAGAAATCAGTACATAAAGCGGGGTGCTGCTGTTTTTGTTGCTGCTGACCCAGAAATCTTTTTAAAACAATACTTGGACTCCATCAATAGATGACAATGGACAACCTTCCAAAACTATTATGGCTATTATTCATTGTCATTGTTATTAAGGAGGAAGATAATAGTAACAAAAAATCCTTCATGGTTTCCTAAAGCATTTTGCATACATTACATCATTTGCATACATAATAGCAGATGATATTGTCCCTAGTTTCATAGGAAGAAATGTAAGATCAGTGATGTCCATGTTAACTCATCAGTCAAGATGAAAACTCAAACCTCTCACAGCCCACATTCACTGCTTTTACCATTACATACAGATTGGTATAAATTTCCCAGAATTATGCTGATACCTCCATAATAGGATAACAATCTACTCTTCCATGTTCTTTTGAGTCAGCTGGGTGACCAAGTGCTAATGCACCAGATCTGGAGTCAGGAAGACCTGACTGGTCTAAGACTCTAACTTTCACTACCTGTGTAACACTGAGCAAATCACTTTACTATTTCCTTCACCTTTCTCATCTGTAAAATGGGGATAATGACAGCCTTACTTTCCAAAGTTGCTCTGAGAACTAAATAAGATAAAATCTGTAAAATGCTTTGCAAACCTTAAAGTAAATTCTGACTATTTATCATGATCATTATTATTTAGAGTATTTTAGAAATCATTGGGCACAAATCCCTCTTGAAAAAAAAAACAGTTAACTTGTTTTGTTTTGTTTGCTCAATTAATGGCAAGGATGAAACAGACTTTGAGGACAGTGAAACTCAGACTTTCAGAAGATGGCTTTATTTCAGAGTATTCAGGAATGAGTGGACCCATCATGATTGCTCTGGTCTTTGTTGGGTTGTTCAAGAATTCTGAGTCCAGGGAGCCAGAGCCAAGATGGCAGCATGAAGTCAGGAATTCTCAGAAACTCATTCCCCAAAAAAACTCCAAAGGCCATCAAATTATGACTCTAGCCAAAATTTAGAGGGGCAGAACCCACAGGAAGACTGACAATTTCCCAGTCCAAGACAACTCAGAAGTTCCACAGGACTGGAGGGATGGAAAAAGCTACTTCAAGCAGCCACAACCACTGTCACACAGTAGCCCAGTGCAGTCAACTAAGTGCCTAGATCTCTGGGGTAGAGGAGGCAGTTTCCAGCCTCCTGGCCCAGGGATTATCAGGAACAGCTTGAAAGGGTGGTGAGAGAATTCTGCCACACCAAAGTGAGTGCAGAGTGAGTACCGAACTCAGAGCAGCCCTGCAGTGGGGATCAGGGAAGCTAGCCTGCACCTCCAAAGAGCAGTCCACAGATGGGTCAGGGGAGACTCTAAAGGTCCCTCTGCTCTCCCTGGGACAGGACTCTGCTGTTTGCCCACACCAAGACCAAGCAGGTTGGGCTTCCATGCTGCCATAGCTAAGCAGGGACCCTCCTCACATCTCCAGGGCAGAGGGGAGCACCTGTGGTCATGCACATACCAAAGTATAGACAAGACACCTTGAAGGAATTAAGGTCCCTGTGAGGTGTGACAAACCTCACCCCCCACAGCCTTGGAAACAAGGTAAATCAGTCATAGGCTGAGGAAATGAGCAAAGGAAAAAGAAGAATCTGACCATAGAAAATTACTTTGGTCTCATGAAAGATTCAGAAGATAAGAAAATTGAAGCTTCTGTACCCAAAACCTCCAAGAGAAATAGAAAATGAACTCAAGCTATGGATGAGCTAAAAAAAGCAATTAAGGGAAGTAGAGGAAAAATTGGGAGGAGGAATGAGAGCGATGCACATAACATGAAAATCAAGTCAGCAGCTTGGTGAAGGAAATACAAAGAATGCTGAAGAAAACAATATGTTAAAAATCAGTTTAGGCTTAATGGAAAAAGCAACACAAAAGGCAAATGAGAAGAAGAATGCCTTAAAAAGCAGAATTGGCCAGCTGGAAAATGAGATAAAAAAGCTCTCTGAAGAAAATAACTCCTTCAAATGTATAATGAACTAAAGGAAGCTGATGACTTTGCAAGAAATCAGGAAGAAACAGAACTATTCCAAAAACACAAAAATTAGAAGAAAATGTGAAATATCTCACTGAAAAACAACTGACCTTGAAAACAAATGCAGAAGACATAATTTAAAAATTACTGGACTACCTGAAAGTCATGACTAGGAAAAGAACCTAGACTTCATTTTTCAAGAAATAATACAGCAAAATTGCCCTGAGATCCTAGAAGCCAAGGGGAAAAATAGAAATTGAGGGAATTTACCAGTCACCTTCTGAAAAGGATCCCAGAAGAAAAATATTCCAGGAATATTATAGCCAAATTCCAAAACTCCCAAGTAAAAGAGAAAATACTATAAACTGACAGAAACAAACAATTCAACTACTGGGGCTCTATTGTTGGGATTACACAGGATCTGGCAGAATCTCCATTAAGACTTGGAATATGATATTCTGGAAAGCAAAAGATCTTGGTTTACAACCAAGAATCAACTACCCAGCAAAACTGAACATCCTCTTTCAGGCAAAAATATGGACTTTCAATGAAACAGGAGACTTTCAAACTTTCCTATTGGAAACAACCAGTGCTGAACAGAGAGTTTGACCTCCAAGTACAGGACTCAGAGGAACCATAGAGGGGGTGGATGAGAAGTACTAACTATAAGGAAATTAATGATGTTGAACTGTTTGCATTCCTGCATGGAAAGAAGATACTAATAACTTAGATGAAATTTCTCATTTATAAGAGCAGTTAGAAGGAACATATATAAACAAGGCATAGAAAAGATCTAAACACAATGGTATAATATAGTATAAAGATGGAGTCAATGGGTGATAAAGGAAAGTACAGGGAGGAAGAGAAAGGAGAGGAAGAAGGGGCTAAGATATTTCACATAAGAGTCAAAAAAAAGTTTTTCAATAGAGTGGAATGGAGGAAGGTGAGGGGGAATGAGTGAGCCTTCATTCTCATCAGAAACAGAGAGGAAATAACATACACCCTATCTTACCCTTATCAATCTTATCCTTGAGAAAAAAATGAGAGGAAAGGTATGGGAAAAGGGGGAAGGGGGGGAGTGAAGGGGGAAGTAGGTAATAGAAGAGAGGGAAGATTGTGGAAGAAGGTACTCAGATGCAACACACTTTTGAAGAGGGACAGGGTGAAAGGAGAGAGAGAATAGAATAAATGAGAGTGGGAAGGAATAGAATGGAGGGAAATACAGCCAGTAATAGCAACTATGGGAAAAAAAATTGAAGCAGCTTCTTTGGTGGACTTATATAAAGAAGGCAACTCATCCCGGAGACAGAGCCATTGGAATCTGAAAACAGACTGAAGTACATTTTTTTCTCTCTCACTATTCTTAAGGTTTGTCATCTTCTCGGGGGAGGGAGTGGGGTTTATGTTCACTGTCATAACAAGATTATTGTAATAATATAAAATAAATAAACTAAAAAAATTTATAAAGAATTCTGAGTCCAGTGAATTTACAATCTAAAGGGTAGTAACTTACCTTTCCTTTTGTTGGCCTAGACATATCCAATATGACTCATCACTTCCATTCCCCCTCCTACAGATGTTCTAGAACCAGAGAAGTAAATACGGAACCCAGCTACTTGTGTGAACAAAGTGAAGACAATGAAATGGGCTGCTCTGGCTTTGACCCACCACAGTCTCCACATCAACCTACTGCTCCCTCTTCCACATTCAGACGACTCCTGACCTACATGAGGTAATGTGACACTTCATTGTAAACCAACATTTCAATTGTACATACTAAAAATTCCCCAAATGTAGTCTAATGATCCTTGATATCCAGAACTAAGGATATAATGGAGTTCATGTGTGCTATTTGAATGGGCTAATGATTCTAAAGAGTGAAATGAATTAGAAAGACTTGTGTTTGAGCTATGGGACACTGAGCAGGTCATTTAATCTCAAGCAACCCTTTGAGACAAGTCATAAAGTAAGTATTGGCCTGCTTTAGTAGAAGAAATTACATCACCAAGAGTTCCTTGAACCAAATTAATATTATGGGCCAAAATTTAGAATAGCAAAATATTTCCATGTTGTACCAGTATCTCATCATGGTGATAAGGGTTTTTTAAACTTGTTTAAGTTTATTCTGTATCTTCATAATATAATAATAATATCAATTTTTAAAACTGACCATAAAATGCTACATATTTTCATTTTCTATCACCTCATTTATTCCAAAATAAAGGGCAGGGTAGAAAAATGTTGATTTGAAAATCTACATATGAGATTTTGGAGATTTTCTTCAACTGAAGTGTAGAAGTTGCTGGTTGGCATGCTATAGTGAGGAAGCACACATTTAGGAAAAGTTAGTTATTTGCTTGGTTTTTGCCAAAGGTCTATTTTCCTTTATGTTACTCCTCATTTCTTCACTCATATATGTTACATATAGTCTTTTCCACCTCCGCTCAACTGTTTACTAAACTTTTTTTAAAAAAGGTACAAAAGGCTTTAGGTTTGGGTATCAGGGAAATCAATATTTTTAATACACTAAAAGCAAATAACAAAACCACTCCATCATTAGTATTTTTTCTACTTTCTATTTAATAAGTTATCATTTCTTCAGAAACAAGAGTACAGCTGATGGCAAGCTAATTGGATAGAATTTTAGATGAGAAATTTTGCCAGTAAAGCAAATGGATTCAACACACACACACACACACACACACACACACACACACACACACACACATCTATGCACAAATTACTCCTTTCCATTACTTTCCCAACTTTAACCTGCTACTAGATAATCCCTTTTTTGAGAGACAAGCTAACTCTGGGTATAATGAAGCCAAGTACATTTCTCCCTCAGGCTTTGGTTAAAGAAGACAAATAGCTTTGGAATGGTGGTGTGCAGATTTGCTTCCTGGTTGTGATACATGTGGATCATATAAGCAGGTACCCTTGGCAGAGGGTCCAAGGAGCCCAATTCAGGAGAAGAATGCATTCTGAACCACTCAGAAAAAAAGGACAAAGACTAGTTAAGGAGGGAACAGAAAAGTTTCTCAGTATCAGAAGATTAAAATAACCAGTGTAACTATCCCTTTCATATGGTAGGTGTTTGATGGAAAACAATAATCAGGATATAATTAGAAGGACATATGTTTTTAAAAAGAGCTAGTGTAACAATGTTAATCCTTTTGTAGAAATATTCTGAATGATTCCAGGCAGATAACTTATCCTTATTTTACTCAATCATGCTAAGTCCTGACTGGAAACAGCTTTTCCTAACAGTCACAATTCTGAGATATAGAAAGAGATCCATGAACCATGGTCAATGCCATTAACAGTATTATTCTCTGGGATACTATCAGAAGTGCTCCTCTCTCATAACCAACCAACCAGTCACCTGATAGTGTAGAGGAATTTGTAAATAAAGTACCAAAACAGGAAACTTATGTTCACTAATCAGGGTCTCATTGGCAAGAGGAGCTTAAGTAGGTATGGAATATGGCTATCTCATAAATATTAAACATGTTTAATGGGAAAAACTTCTTTTCTGCTTAAAAATACTCTAGGCTTGTGAATATCATGAGGAAATACTTGGTGGCAAAGTAAGAAGCATCTAGTGGCCAGGATGAAAATAGATATCGGACAAAATTTTGGAGGCCCATGGCCAGGGAGAGTTACATAATGATCCTGTTGACAATATTTGTATTCTTAAAAAAAAATTAAAGCTTAAGTTTCACATATTTAAATGTAAGAACAAATGAAAGAAAATGAGCTTTAGTTGATTATCTGCCTGGTTAAATTAGGGTTTAAACATTAATAACTTTCAAGGATTGGCTGGGAGATAAGTGGAAGGCACTTGTTTCCTAAGGAAGAGGAGCAAAGTGAGTTCTCCTTGAGGTTCTATTCTGTGAACAACAACTGGGTAGAGAAGCGTACCTGTGACCACAGTGATAGAAAAAGATGCAAGGTCATGGAGTGGTTTATAGGGCATGCCAGGATATCATGATTTCATCAGAATATAAACTATATAACAAAACCTTTTTTTTTTCAAGAAAGAATGTATGTCTGTGTGTGTGTGTGTGTGTGTGTGTGTGTGTGTTGGGTAGGCAAAGACCCCTTTCTTTGAAGGAGAGATGAAGCAGAAAATGATTGTGAAGCAACTTTCACTATTTACAAAATGCCATTTGGATTGGTTGTGGTCACCTTCAATATTGTGAGAAAATTACAAAATTGTGGTTCCTAGACTGGGCTTGGAAAGGCTACGTATTTTCCTGGGTGAGAGAGGGTGTCCTCTAAAGGCCACCAAGAGGACTCAGACTTCTGTCTCTTCATATGTAGTCTCATCAAAGGGCAAGTCCAACAGAGGTACCAACCAGTGACGGGAATACTTCAGCTGCAACAGGTCCCCTACTTCATTTATTTCCTTTAATGCAGTATCAAAGTATTTCTTTGGTATGAGGAGCTGACAAGCAAAACCTAGCTCAGGATTCAATAATTGGGGTAGCAGAAAATCCCATCACAACCACACCGATGATTCACTTCAACATCTCCCATCCAAATGCACCAATTTTAGTTGGCATGTACAGCATCAAAGGTACAAGAGGGGAATCTTCATTCCCATAGATGATGAAGCCCATCTCCTTCAAATGTCTCCTGAAATGCCTAGTGTTTTCAACTCTTTGCCAAGGTTTGTGCCAGCTTCACCCATAATGCATTTCATGGAGGTGATGATTTGTTCCACAACAAGTGGCAACAATGATATGGCATATATGGCACTATGAGAATGTGTTTGGAGATAATCTATCAGTTCCTTCCTGCCTCCAATGTATCCTCCAGCAGCTCCAAAGTTCTTTGTGAATGTCCCCATCATCACATCCACGTCCTTAGGATTCAGACCAAAGTACGCTACTACACCCCAACCTGTTGGGCCCAGGGCCCCAATGCTGTGGGCTTCATGTAGATACAGGTAAGATTTGTATTTCATCTTAGGTGCAATCACTTCAGGGAGGCCAATAATTGAGCTTTCCATGCTGTATATTCCCTCCACAAGAATGAGAATTTTTTTCCAGGGCCTTCGTGTTCAAGGCTGTCCATACACAATGGCAGTATTTAATAGCTTCTCAAGGCTTTGCATATTATTGTATTTGAAGATTCTAATGGTTGCTCCAAGATAACCTAGCGCCAAGAACTAGAGATGCATGGTTCAGTTCATCACTCAATATGAGGCGGCTCTTGCCAAGAATAGCAGGAATATTCGTTGAGTTGGTTGCAAAACTCATTCCATATAGCCATGGCTGTTTCCATTCCCAAAAACCTAGCCACTAACTTCTCTAGCTTTTCATGTTTATCCAGATTTCCAATTTCCTGCCTACTGCTACATACTCCAGCTCTGTACTCCTCCAGGACTTTGGCTGCTCCTTCTTTGCACATTCCAGTGTTCTTTGCAAATCCAAGATAGTTGTAGGAATCCATGTTGATAACATCTTTAATTATATTTCCTGTGTACTTGAATGACTAATTATAATCATGGGAATGTTTTTCCATGATGTCCATGTTGGTTCCAGGAACACTACAGATTGCTTGGTTCCAGTTATCACAAATTCGCATGTAGAGGTTCCTTATGTAAAAGTTTTCAAAGTCCTGATATAGTGAGGCAAAGTTCTTTTGCTCCTCTCTTTCTGTGGCATGGTGACACTTTTCAATTCTCCAGTGCCTCAAGAAACGCATAGATATCCAAAGAGTGGTAGAACCCAATACCCATGCTGTGCTGTAAGCACAGCAACAAGCATTGGGGTTTCCTCAAAAGCTTCATTAAATGGTCTTTTATACAGTCCTCCATTTTGAGTAACATGATGAATCTGGCTGGTGGTGGTGGCAGAGGTGGCAGCAACTGCCAGGCTGCTCCTCACACACCCATTCCACAGTTCCCCATTCAGCAGCAGAGGGTGGGCAGCAGCAGCTGGTGAGTTTTTAAAAACTATTCTAAAGGAGTCCAAACTCTAATTCTGAGGTTCTTAACCTTTTCAATGTCCTAGATTTCTTTGTCAGTCTAGTGAAGCCTATTGGACCCTTCTTGAGATAATGCTTGTAAATACATTTTAAAAAAATATATGACATTAGGAAGAAAACCAATTACATATTACAAAGATATCTTTTATTAAAAGAGATTCATCACTTCCTTTATCCCTCCTACAGATACTTTAGCATTCACAATAGAAGAAATTTAAGCCATCTACCTGTAGTAACAAAGTGAGGGCCACAGAATTACATATTACATATAATTCTTTCTATACATATAGATGTTGTAAGGTTTGGGTTCGTTTTATTTCCAATCAGGTTCATGGGTTCCCCCCTGAGATCTATTAACAGAATTTCTTGGATGTTAAGAATCTCTGTACTAGCATGTCACATCTGAGGACAGTCCTGAGAATGGATGGTGCCTGTCTTCTGAGGTCTAGGCTATATCCTAAGAGAGAGAGAGAGAGAGAGAGAGAGGCTCATCAACCAAGAGTTCAGCACCAGCTAAGGTTTTGTTGTTGTTGCTGTTTTTTGTTTTTTAGCCAATTATCTCAAGGTACCGTTTGCTATGATATTACATTGAAGGGCAGCAATCTGTATCAGTGAGGGAAGTTCTGAGCTAATGATGTCACAGATTCTTTGCAGGGGAAGTGGATTTAGAAGGATCAGAAGTAGGAATAGAGAAATATGTGTTCGAACACAATTTAAAGTAAATCTAGAAAAGAAAATATTTCCTCCCCAACTTCTGAAGCAAAATAACAACCTAGTAAATATTGCTTTCAGAGATTAAGAGGTTGTCAATCCTCAGGTCTCCATTTGCATATTATATTTTGCAAATGAACACTGGAAGATATGCAAGGACTTCCATCAAGTTCCCACAATTCTATTATTCAAACATCTTCAAAAATCTTGTCTCTTCCAAGAAGTTTTTGCCCATGAGAAAGAGTTGATAAATTCACAGATTTCAACCTTTGGTTCAGCTAGTAAAATTTGTACCTAATTAAGGTTTCCACAACATGCCAACAAAAGGTGTCTACCTCATCTTGAAGTCCTCCTTTGGAACCTGGAAGACTTGAGTTAAACCAACTACCTCCATAAGCTAAGGAAACTCCATAGAGAAGAGCTGGGACAGAGTTAATTATGGCCCACAGTTGAGGGCCCTTTGGTCAAGAAAAATATAAAAATGACCTTAGAGGTTTCCAAAGTACTCAAGAAACCATGGAGGAGATATATCTTCAGATTGTCTGCTTTTAACCAATTTGGATATCGTTTTTTTTCTTGGGGGTATTTGAATATTTCCCCCCCAAAAAAGATGAGTATTAGAACCCTCAGATGTTGAACCATTTTATCCAATGTTGAACCATTACTGGGACAGTCTGTGCCCAGAGATGTGCTGGTAAATATATAATAACCAGGTCTCCAAGAAAAAATACTAATAGCACATCTTTAAATATGCTATGAATTACTTCTTAGTAAATTATGTGTAATTTGTTTCATCAGGGCATATTATTTTATCATTTATTCTTAAGAAACTAATAGCTAATAATGCATATTGAATAATATTAATATTAAAAGAATTCACAATTAAATATGATCAATACATTATTTGTTTAATTGTGAATTCTTTTAATATTAATATTATTCAATATGCATTATTAGCTATTAGTTTCTTAAGAATAAATGATAAAATAATATGCCCTGATGAAACATTTGCTGATTTCTGAGATGCAAATGCCCCTACTGAAGACTTAACAATCAGTTCTCCAGGGCCTTTACAAACTGGCAGACACTTGCTTATGTCCTTTTATCAGTTCATGACAATATTGCCCATTTTAAGTTAATTTAATGTCATACCAGGAGGAAGAAATCAGGGACACAAGTCCAACTTGGGCAGTGCTAGGTTTCTCAACAGTCAGCAGAGGGAGGCAATGAGCTACCTGAATGCACACTCTATGCACTCCAAATATGAAAACCAATTGACATTCTGGATACATTGTATAATATATGAAAAATTACCCATCATTTATCCTTCATCTCTCCAATGAAAGAGGAATGGTGAATCTCCCTCTCTTTTGCAGTCCATTTTGATCATTATAATTACCATGTTCAATTTAATTTTATTCTTTTTGTTTATACTATTTCACCCTTTCTATGGTTTTCCTACAGTTTTTAATCATTCATGTGATGTTTTCCATGTTTCTTCATATTTTCTTTTTCTAACAGGCCATTAATATTCTGTATATTTAATATTATTATTTTTATATCTGAATAATATATTTTTAAATTCAGGGCCTTTTAAGTTTTGAATTCCAAATTCTATCCTTCCCTCCTGCTCCTACCTCTCTTCAAAAAAGATAAGCATATTGGTCTTCATATAGGTTAAATTTAATGTGCCACAATTTGTTTAGCCATTTCCCAATTGAGGAGTTCCCGCTTTGTTTCTAATTCCTTGTGAACTCAAAAAGTGCTCATATGCAGAGGCAACTAGGTGGCTTGATTAACAGGAAGACCTGTACTTGAAATCAGGAAGACTTCAACTCAGATCCCATTTCAGATGCATGTATTAGCTATGTGACCCTAGGCAAGTCCCTTCACACCTCTCTTAGCCCTCATTTTCCTTATCTCTAAAATGAGAATAATAATTTCTCATAATTTTAAAGGTTGCCACTTGGATCAAATGAAAACATATATGCAAAACATTTATATATATATATATATATATATATATATATATATACTATATAAAATACTAGTTGTTTGCTATTATAATTGTTGTTGTCACATATATGGGACTTTTTTCTTGAACTCTCTGGGATATGGCTATATAGACAAAAGAAGTAGCCACTTTAGACTCTTTTAAAAATAATAGGTGAAATTCACAGTTTTCTATACCCATATTTCTCCAGCCCCTTAAAACATTAACTATTTTCATCTTCTGTAATCTTTACCATGAGATTTAAAAACCACAGAATTTAAGTCTATTTATGAATTAGAGAAAGGATAGATTATAAGCAATTAGACATAAGCAAAATAAATTCTAAATAACTATAAAAATAGTTATCTGTCTTTTGTGACATGGCAAGCAATGTTACTATAGCAAAAGGTAGAAAGTAGGGGTGGGGATATGGAAATGGATTATTATTTGCAGGGTGACATGGAAGAAATATGCATTAGTTGGGTAACTAGACCTGGCTAAAGGTAGTGAGTTCCCACCATTCGGAAGTTCAGGGTGAGAAGTAGAAATCTAGTTGGTAGCATATAGTCATAGGAGGGCAAGTTTAAAAGGTATATCAGGAAGATGGTACATTAGTGTGACTAGAACAAATCAATAGAACAAACCAGGTAAGTAAGAAGCAAAAACAATTAAATAAAATAACCCACTATTAAACAAAGCAAAGAATATAATTTTTTCCTCAAGAAACTCTGGGAAAATAATATTGACTTAGTCTACTATCTTTTACTATAAAACAAAAAATTTTTTAAGTTCATATCAAATTTATATAGCTCATACCCATAAGAGACCTGATTAGTAAATTTTCAATATCAATAGACTTCAGAAATTAGAAAATGCTAAAACTGAGGCTTGATATATTATTGCTTTGCTGACTTATTAGAAAAGAAATTTTAGATAAAATATTAATAATGCAGATGAAATCTAAAAGTATTTAGTTTGTACATTTTTTCCAGAGAACCAGTTGTTAAACATTAACTATAAACCTCTATACCTATATATCAAAAGTCACAATACCAAAAAAAAGTAGATAAAAGGATATAAGCATTTTTTAGTGCCTACAATGTGCCAATCACTCCACTAAGTGCTTTAGAATTATCTCATTTTATCCTTACAACAACCTGGGAGGTAGGCACTATTAATTATTCTCATTTTATAATTGAGGAAATTGAAGTAGAGCTTATGTGATTTGATCAGATGAAATGTAGGGAATTCTCTTTCACAGTTATGACTGAACACAGAACCAAGCAAGGCTTAGAAGAAATGACAACAGATTAATTATTTTATTAAGCAAAATTTATTTATTTATTTAAAATGGTTTATTTGGTTTCATTTATAATTCCTCTCTGTCCATGCCCTATATGTATAAAGATACTTTGTCATTTTTTTTTATATTTTTGCTATTCTCAGTTGGAAAATGTCACATCTTTCAAAATAAACTTCAACAGTCTTCAGTTATACAGTTTTTGTCTTTATATTTCTACTGGTTACCCAGCTCATAAAAATGGAATATTAAAGCTTCCAACAAATTATAGTATTAGTAATTTTGTCTCTTCAATTTTGTTATCATTTCCTTTAGAATGCTTAAGATGCTATACTTTTGGTGAGCATATTATAGTATTCAAGGGACCTTTAAATATAATGTTTTTCTTACATTGTAAATTTTTGTAATGTTTGATAACTCCACCATTTTCAGAATTGCCTGGCCCTGTAAATGTCTTTCCAGCTTCTTAGAGTCTTGATTGCTGTTATTTCAACATTCTCCAGCTTATCAATGTCCTTCCCAAACCATCCTTTCCACTAAGCTGATGAGTAACTTTCAACATTCCCCCTTCCCCTCTTCAATCCCTTAGCTTAGCCTTTTCCAAGAGTCAAAGAATCATAAAATGTAGAGTTGGAAAGGATGGCAATAGCTTTACATACACACAAATACACACATAACAATAAGCATAGGAAAAAGAATGTCTGTTACAATTCATCTAAGTAGTGATCATCGATCAACTTTTTAAAGGTGTCCATTCAGTCTATCCTTCATATTCGTACTCCCATATAGAATATTCCAAGAGTAACAGATCTACGTGTCCTTTCTTTACTTTCCTTAGGTTTCTTATGAAATATTGGTCTCCTAGAATACAAAAGTCGAATTATATCTTCGATCTCATTTATCTGTGATTAAGTTTGTAGATCTCATTCACCTTCCTACTCCTTTTATTTGGGGGGGTGGGGTGAGAGGGAATGGATGGATTTAGCAGCTTTTACAGAATCACTCTGTATCCCAAATTATAAGATCTGATTCTATTCAACTATCCTTACTATGGATCTTTCTCAAATGTAAATGTGTCCTGCCTCTTTATATATGTTGCCCTTTGACTCTGCAGGCTGGTCACCCCAAAAGGAGCCCATATTCCTCACTGTTATGATATTATACAGTTTTTGATGAGGTGATCTGCTAAGATGTCTATTCCTTCCCAGGAACAAAGAAGGTGGGAAGAAAATATTATGAAGTTCCTGTCTTTTTCCTACTCCAAAATGTTTTATATACTTCATCATTATTTTGAATGGTACTTTCTCATATCATTTCCTTTGGGATTTTATTATTAATATATAGAAATGCTATTGATTTTTATTGTTTTCTATTATCTGGTATTGGGAACTAAAAAACAAAGTGATCTATCTAATTATCTCTTCTTCTGCTCCCCTTAAGACAAAAATTGCAGTTTCTGTTGGAGAAAGGTAGGCAAGACTCCATAGACAGCTATCGATGCCTCTCCTTGAGCAGCATTTAGACAGCCCATGTAAACACATAACCTACATAGGCAGCCCAAATCTTACACATAAAATGTTTACTTTTGAAACTAAAAGTATACTTCTGTGCCTGTCAAATTGCATTCTTAGCATAAATGTTATACTTTGTCAATGACCTTATCTGAATCTTCTGAAAAAATTATGTGGTTTAGGGTGTTTCTATTTTTAATATGATTGGTACTTATTTTCTAAGATCTAATTCTTCTTTTATTTATGGTCTAAATCTAAATTTATCATGCTATAGGCTTATTACCAGAATTTTATTTAAAATTGTAGATCAATATTCACCTTTATTGATCTATTGTACTTTCTCTTTTTGCCCTTATTTAGTTGAGAAAAAAACTATATTTGTGTCACAGAAAGATTTTATTAGAATTTTTCTATTTTTAACTCCTTATACTCTTTCATTGTGTTATGTCCTTGTTTTTTAAAACAATGCTCATTTTTCCTCCAGTTTTCATGCTTTTTCACTGTTTCTTTACTTGCTTAGACTTATTGCTTTGTGTTATTACTAGTCCCATTTCTAGAACTTTTTTCCTTACATCTTTTTCTCTTGTAAGGGTTTCCCAGGAATGGACAGCAACATTACCTGATTAAACAGAATTGAATCCATTCAGACTGAAAATTAACCTAGAAAACCAAAATTAGCATTATCCATGTTGTATTTTTATTTAGTTTGTTGAATATTTGTCAACTCTATTTTATGTTAAAATCAGATAGGAATTGCATTTTATTCTGATTCAGGCCACACTTGGGAATATTATAGCCTGCACAGGTCCTGTATTTGATACCTCTGACTTAGGCAATGCTCTCAAATTTCATAAATTACCTTACTTAGAGTTCCCTACACCAATTAAATCAAGTCTTGAGACCAAAAGAAATATGTGGTCTTTGGAATATCTGGTGATTCAACCCCATGGTGTGTGTTTGATCCCACTGTTGTTTGACCTTCCTGATTCTCTTCACCCATGGCCCTATTTCTGTGGCATATAGACTTTCTCTGAGTGGGTGGAGGGAAGGTTTAGGGTAGCTTTTTCATATCCCGTTCCCAATTTTGTGTCTCATCTAGAAAACACTAAAAAAAAAAAAAAGGTTAAGGTAGGAGTCGCCTCTTCCCCTCCACTTCCTCCCCCAATTGGATAAGATTCAGTTCCCAGCAGGTTAGGGCAAGAGAAAATATGCTCATTTTCAAGTGCCCCCCAAAAGAGGAGGTTTCTTGTCAGAAGTAATGGATGAATTTGCATGAGCAAATACAATTATACTGTTACACCACAACCACCCCCAACCCATCCCAGTATTCCAAGATAGAGTCATGAGTTTCCTCTTTGACTACAAAGGGCAGAGCTTGTCCTTTCCTCCAAGTTCAGGATAGTGAATCAGCTTCTTGGCACTATTACCCCCTTTCAAAGACTTACTCACAGGTGAAAGCTTCCGCAGCAGCTGCCACAGAATTTTAGAAAAGAAAGGAAGGAACTGATGCAATTAGTTTATTGAGTAACAAGAGAAAGTGAGGAGGTAACAGGTCGAGAAAACATTCTAAGTACTATTCAAAAAAACTTAAAGAAAGAAAACAGAGAAGTAAATTTTGGTATCTGGATCAGTGGGGCATTAATGAAAAAGCAAAGGTTGAGAATCTCTACAATTCATCTCTTAACTTTGAGAAAAATCATCTGGACCTCTTCCATCTTTTGTCCTTTAATAAATGTTCCTTGGTTTTGCTTTTCAGTCATATCTAAATTTCATGACCCTGTGGATTATACTGTCCATGGGGTTTTCTTGGGAAAGAGACTGAAGGAGTTTGTCATTTCCTTCTCTAGTGGATTTAAGACAAACAGAGGTTAAGTGATTTGCCCATGGATCACACAGCTGGGAAGTGTCTGAGGGCAGATTTGAACTCAGAGTTTTATCCACTTCTATTATTCTGTCTAGCTTATGATTTTGCTTGCTGTCCTAGCCTATTAAAGTGAAAATCTACCATAAGCATATTTTCCTTTTGTTCCATGTACTATCTTTGAAGGATATGGTTTGATTGGTATTAATTTAGAACTTTAAAGGCAACTTGATTGGATAGGGAAATACTACCAAAAAAGTCATCATCATTCCAACTCTCAAGTGAGTTCATTCACATTTGATTTATCTTTTAGCTCCATTTTATAAATGACCTCTCTGTCATTACTAACAAACCAAAATTTGGTGCCAGTATTCACTATGAAAGACATTACTACTATATAACCATGTTGACCTTCCTTTCCCATGTGTCTGATTCCCTGGGATATCAGGGAATATCTGCACCCCTGAGGTGGTCACTATACACTTCCATTTGTATGAATACAAGTTCAGATCTTAATCAAGTTCCAAAAACGTTTTAAAACTCAGAACATCAAATCATAAGTCATTAGAACTGAAAGAGACCTTACCATGTCACCTATCAAGCTTTTCCTGGTTTTCCCAAAAGATTAAAAAATCTCTGGCAGAGATAGGGTGTGGAGAGTAGAAATTAGTAAACTGATGTAGGAGGGAAGGGTGCAGGGGTGGCAATCATCCTTTAGTGATGATTAGTTGGCTCAGATGTTGGTGGGCAAAGCTTCATAAACAAGGAGTTACAAGCAATGGAGCCAACTGGCTATTATTGACCCAGAAAGGTGCCATCAGGAAGAACCCACTCTAATTGAAACTTTCTACTCTTTACTGCCTTCTTCTTATATAGCCCTGAAAGAGATCAAGCTACAATGCATTTAGGGTAGAATCAATAGCCCTGTATACAGAAAGCTCAATAAACAAGCATTTATTTGTGTGTCTAGGATGACCCAGAGGTACTACTTACCATAAACTACGCAAAAGAAGTCTTAAGCATTGGTCCTATCCTGCCTTTTGTTTGGGGTTTGTAATCTGGGTCCCTGGATAGATTTCAGGTGATGGAGGGGTTCATGAACTTAGATTTTAAAAAATTACCAAAATGAACACTTATTTTAATTACTTAAGCACATTCATCTGACATGGAGTCAATGGGATTCGCCAGACTATAGGAAGGAAGGGAGGAAGGGAGGGAGAGAGATCTTGAAATAAAGGTATAGAGACAGGTAGACAAGCATATTTGTTTTTGCTGTTCAGTTGTTTCAGTAATGTTTGACTCTTTATGACCTCATTTGAGATTTTCTTGGTAGAAAATCTGGTGTGGTTTGCCATTTTCTTCTCCAGCTCATTTTACAGATGAGGTAACTGAGTCAAACATGGTTGAGTGATTTGTCCAGGATCACAAAGCTATTAAGTGTCTGAGGTTAGATTTGAACTTAGGTCTTCCAGACTCCAGTTCCAAACTCTACCCACCATAACATCTTGTTGTCACCTAAACATATAGATTTGGATTTAAAAATTTTAGAGAAAGAGAAATGAGAGAGCAGTAGTAGTTCATAGCCCTTAGGTTAAGAATTCTCCTTTCATATAAAGAGAGCCATGGGACATGGGCTCTTGTGACACTAACCACATAGCCTCTGTAGACTTTGTATTGATGCCCTCAAACCCTGGGCCATTGAGTTTGGTTGGGGTGAGGAAGACTCTAGTAGTAAGAGTGCTTATGTTTCCAACCAAATGATGGTTTTCTGACCCAGTTTCCCCATTAATAGAGTCATGGATTTAAAGCTAAAAGTGACCTCAGAGACAAATCAGATTATAAGTAATAAGGGGTCAGATACAAACAAAATGAAACATTCATCATGCTATGACCAGTACTTTTTCCAATTAATATTTCAACAATGATGAAAATAAGGTCTCTCCTCAAAATCATGAGTCATTTTATTCCTACTCTTTCTCAGAACTACAAAGTTCTGAATCTGGATCGATTAGGAAAAGGAAGTAGCTGTCACGCCAATACTAGGCAGACAAATTTAGTTTTCCCTTTGCTACAAGACAAGACAAGAATGATTAAATTATGATGAAAGAGTTGCCCCTGGAGCAATGGCAGGGATGGAAAAAGCCAATGACAGCTGATCATTTGTTCTCATGACTCACCTGGATGATGAGGAGGCTGTTACCTTCCACACACCATGTGTTTGAGGCCCAACCCATTACCCACATCTCCTAGGAAAAAATCTGAGTCCCACTTCTTTGGTTGACCCTGGGGGATGGTTAGAAATTCTAGTGTGGGATATAATTTGAAAACCAATTATCCCAGTCAACAGTGTTAAGAATGTAATAATTTAAGTGAACAAATTATTTCTCTGTTTAGTCCACTCCTAACAGAACTTCTCAGAAATCCAGCCCAACCTTAATCTCCTATTGAATGGATTCTCTCTAGGTAAGGTGAATGCTATGACAAAAATCTGAGTAAGATTTTGCATAGTGGGTCACCTTTCATGCACCTAAAATTGAAGGATAAAAGCTCAAATTTCTATTCTTTGCTCTATTTATTCCAAGATACTCCTTCCCTTGGAATGTTGAGTTGAACTTGGGTGACCTTTCAAAGAATGAAAAGAATTCAGTGCCCCTAAAGTGTACTGACAAATTCAATATAATTCAGCTTACCAGACTTAAACCAAGACAGGTATGTGCAAATTTGTCTGGTCTCTCAAGTTACCTGGACATCTATGTTTCACAAAGAATTTTCCAGGAAGGGTTTAAAGGTCACAATTGCTATTAGTGCTTCAGGTAACCAAATAAAAAGAAACAAACCCATCACCTTGGAAATAGGAGTTTGAACAGTGAGATTTGTACAGCTGTGAGAAATGGGATTTTGTGGTCTTTAATAACCAATCAACAAGACGGTCAATTAAAAAAGCTTTGTTACAGAATACCAATGACCTTTGGCTAAAAATACATACCTACCTCAGCTCTCTTGATAGGAACCCAAACTAGCAAAAAGTGTGAGGAAATGCTCATTTTTCTGGTTGTGTATCCCAAGGAAAACAAGATGAAAGTCTCAAAAAATACATTATCAGATGTACACTCATTAGGGGAGCTCATACTTGAGTTTTTCAGTTTCTCAAAAGTATCAAATCATAGTCAGCCCCAGGTGATCCCCAGTCCCTCCCTCACCCCAACTTCCCATCTGGTCCACATGCAAACACAATTGAGAAATAGTCAATCATGGAATTCTGTTTATTCTGACATAAAGATAAATCTGAATAAGAGACACACCCAGAGACAAAGATCTTTCATGATTTTTGGTTATTTATGATTTAAACCAAGGCAGGTATGTGCAAATTTGTCTGGTCTCTCAAGTTACCTGGACATCTATGTTTCACAAAGAATTTTCCAGGAAGGGTTTAAAGGTCACAATTGCTATTAGTGCTTCAGGTAACCAAATAAAAAGAAACAAACCCATCACCTTGGAAATAGGAGTTTGAACAGTGAGATTTGTACAGCTGTGAGAAATGGGATTTTGTGGTCTTTAATAACCAATCAACAAGACGGTCAATTAAAAAAGCTTTGTTACAGAATACCAATGACCTTTGGCTAAAAATACATACCTACCTCAGCTCTCTTGATAGGAACCCAAACTAGCAAAAAGTGTGAGGAAATGCTCATTTTTCTGGTTGTGTATCCCAAGGAAAACAAGATGAAAGTCTCAAAAAATACATTATCAGATGTACACTCATTAGGGGAGCTCATACTTGACTTTTTCAGTTTCTCAAAAGTATCAAATCATAGTCAGCCCCAGGTGATCCCCAGTCCCTCCCTCACCCCAACTTCCCATCTGATCCACATGCAAACACAATTGAGAAATAGTCAATCATGGAATTCTGTTTATTCTGACATAAAGATAAATCTGAATAAGGGACACATCCAGAGACAAAGATCTTTCATGATTTTTGGTTATTTATGATTCCCCCAAACTAAAAATTCTATATTTCTATGCCTTACAGTTACACAGATACTGTAGTGGTAGCCTTTTACAAAGACTTTAACAATTAAATTTCTTTAGCACCCCCTTCTGAGCTTCCATAATTCCCATTCACATTGGTCCTCAGAAAGTGACTATTTCTCATCTTGGGGTTTTAAATCACCCTGGATCCTTTTGCAGTGGTTTTCTGGCATTATCCCTCATAAACCCCCACTGGTATATATCTCTCCTTCCTTATTTAATTGATATCATCAATTAACTAGATAACCAGAGGTAATTAGCTTTAATTAGGAATATAGTTAAAGTGATAAAATGCGAAAAGCTGGTATGAAATGCATCCCCTCCCTCCCAAAATCTAGGTCACATTCTACTACAAATAAATACAGAATTCAAGGGAACATAGGATTAAACTTAGAGAGTCCATGGGGCTAAGTGGTAACTCAAAATTCATTCATGGATGGAATTTCTTTTCTCCTTTTTGTGATTCCTCATGAAAATCCTCTGAGGTAGGGATGTGTGTGTGCGTGTGTGTGTGTGTGTGTGTGTGTGTGTGTGTGTGTGTGTGTGTGTGTGTTTGAGAGAGAGAGAGAGAGAGAGAGAGAGAGAGAGAGAGAGACTGTTGTTGGGTCCCAATGATTGAAGTCCTTATAATGTCTTAAATCTCCATTTCTTTCTTTCAGTCAAACTCCCTGAAGTTGCCCTTCTTCAGTGTGTCCGCTGTGTCCATCTCTCTGCTCCTGGTTGAACTCATTGTTTGTTGCTGGTCATCTCTTATGAGAAGGTCAGTCGGACGGAGGAAGGGAAGTGGCATGCTCTCTGAGCTCACTCTGCCCACCCCCCCTTGCTGCTCTCTGGCTAAAAGAACAAGGGTTTGGTTCCTTCAAATGCTTCCAAAGTTTAGCTCTCAAAGTGGTTTCTATAATAATGTCCCTGCTTAGACCACTTTCTCTGATATACATAGCCTCAGAAGTGTGTCTAATACTGTTAGTCCCAATACATTATAAGATTTCATTTAAATGCTTGGAACAATCACTCCTAGAACCTTGTTGTTCAGTCTTTCAGGCAAGTGCCCATTTGAGAATACTGGAGTGGTTTGTTCATACCTTCTTCAGTTCAGTTTTTACAAATGAGGAAACTGAGGCCCAAGGTCACCCAACTGGTCGAGGTCTGAGTCTAGATTTTAACTCAGGAAGATGAGTCTTCTGGACTTCAGACAGATCTCTCTGTACACTGTACTACCTCCCCACTCTCTTGGGGTCTAGCTAAGTCTCATTTTTGATTTGATTGATTGATTCAGAAAAGGTGGTTCAAATTGGCTCATGCCTAGTTTACAAATTTGATTGATTCTGCAATTCAATCAAAAAGACATAATGGAAATACAGCATTTTGGCAATTACACTAATTGGGACTGGAACTTCAGAAACTCCTTTTACATCTCCAGCTAAAGGGATAGCTATTCAGAGAACCTTGCATCTGACTAAGTAATTAAATATCTTGGAAAGAAATAGAAAAAGAAACTGTCGGGAATTATATAACTAAAGAGAAATGCTATGCCCATAAGACAAATTTTTGTCTGTTTTTTTTTGTTTTCTTTTCTCTCTTCCTCCTATCTATGATTTCTCATCACTGGAAATCAATGAGTTGCTTTATTTTTGCATTCCTAGAATTGAATAGGAAGAGATCAAGCCAAAGATACTTTTCAAAAATTATAAAATTGTTTTAGTGATCCAAAGCTTCTCCTGACCTCAAAAGTGAGCCCACCTTTTAACATCAATGTCCTATAAACAGCAAATCATAGTTCAGAACTCAACAGTCTCCAAAGAAATGATGTTAAGGCTCCTTCAAAGGGTAGAATAGAAAGTTATGGTGGATTTGAATAGGCTTCAAGAAGTGCATTAGAAACAAGGGATTTATAAAGAATTGATGTAAAGGAAGTTATCAGGAAGTGCGTTTAGTGAGTGAGAAAGCAAATGACAGAGACAAGGAGAAGCAAAGGCAAACATAAATAAAATCAATAAAATCCATAAAGTTGGCTTCCCCAGTGGATAGCATCTCATATATAATAGACACAATAAATGTTAGTTGGTATTGGAGTCGATGGCAGACGTGATTCCATGAGGATATTCTTATCACAGAATTTAGAGTCAAAAGGGATTGCATCCTGTTTAATCTATACCTAAAAGAAATCTACAATATATGATACCCAGAAAGGGCTCATGTAGCCTCCCACTGATAGACATTCAATAAAGGGAAGTACGCAGTCCCATGAGGCAACCCTTTCAACCTTTGGACAGCTCTAATTGTTGGATAATTTTTTTCCTGACAATTTAAATAACCTTCCCTATGAAAAGGCAGGTTAAGTGTGATTTTTTTAAAATACTTATTATGGAGAATGCTATTGATGCTGCTTGTCATTACTGAAAAGGGTCAGAAAATCTCAGTCATCCATCAGTCAGAAAAATAAGCAACATCTTGCGATTTGACCACTCATTTTTAAAAACACTTTCCCAGTACTTTCCCAGAGCATCTTTGTGTGCACAAAAAAGTTGGCATCCTTGAGAGAACAGGACACTGGAAGTTATTTGTTTTGGTAGAATTTGCCAAATAAATACTTCAGAGTGAAATATTGACATTTTTATCCAGTACTTGACTTTAGAGTATCATAAATATTTCTACAATATATTCCATATCTCTTGTATATTTTTGCAAATATACAAATATGCACATATATGTATATATATATATTACACATGTATAATATGTATACATAGATGCATGTGGATATTGATATAGATATAGATATATAGATATAATCTTACTGTGACTTGTTTCATTAATTCAGAGATTCTGCCCAGATTGCAGATATTAAAATCAAAACCTAAATCTCCGAGATACTCAAAAGAATCCATGATTTCATGGATTTGAAGTTTCCTTCCAAAGCTCAATAAGTAATAGGGCATTATCAGGTAATATACTGAACACAGGGGGCGCAAAAGTCCCATCCCTTAAGCAACCTCCATTCTGTTGGGAGAGAGCATGTACTTGAATAGAGATGATAGCTACAAAATAACTATGTTAATTGGGGGAGAGAGGATTCAATAATTTGGGAGGATCATGAAAGGTTTTCTGGAGCCAGGGCAAAGATCAGGAGGCAGGAAACTAAGAACTATGTGTGAGGAGCATAAGTCCTTAGCCAAACTGTCTGGGATCAAAAGAATCATGGCAGCTTGAAAATGGCATGGAATTTTTTTCCCTACCAAGTAGTTTTTCTTACCTATTAAGCTTGAAGAGCTCAGGCTAGCTTACAGTTTATCTCTATCCAGACTTTTTTGCATTTTAAAGTGCCTCCCTACCCTTTGAAAAGCCTCATTATCAATAATTCAGGAAGACTACCTTCCAAAGTCAGGAAAGGGACTTTTCCAAAGAGAAAGTACTCAAAAACTCAGGACTATCTCCATCCCCATCCTTGATGAAACTGCTTCTCAAAGAGCTGTTCCTGGGGACCTAGATTCTGATTGGTCAAGACAGTGAAATATCCCAGACCATTGTGGGAAATAGCATTAGCAGAAGCATAGTCAAGAATGTTGAGCTGTAAACATGGGGCATTAGTTGCTAATGAAGTTGACATAAAGGTCAACTTCTCCCAGGCAAGGAGATTATTGCATAATTTCTGATGGACAAGGAAAAAAAAAATCCAAGAACATTGTTTGCCTAGGATTTAGGTGTACCTGGGTGGAGAGGCAGATCTTGATTTACAAAAATCATGGGGGAAAAGGGCATGGAAACCAAGGGAGGAGACATTTGAAGGTTATGATCAAGAGTTTCAAATGTTACAGAGAACACTCAAAGAAAATGAAGGCTGAGGTAACTGGATTACCATTGACTTTCCCAGTACAATATCACTGTGGACCTATCAAACATAAATGTAAGTACAACTAGTGAACTAGATGGTATGTTTCAGAAGATTAAAGAAAGAGTTAGGTGCAAAAGGAAAGGGAAATGAGGGCAACTTATTGACAAAGAGTAATTGCTATGGTACTGTTGTCCACTTGAATTCTAGGTCTTTGGAAGATTTTACAGGCTTGATGCATTTCCCTTTTTATGTTATATGTTGCCTAATGCATGACAACACATATCATAAGTCTGATAGAGGTGATATGCAAAGATGGAGAGAGAGAGAGAGAGAGAGAGAGAGAGAGAGAGAGAGAGAGAGAGAGAGAGAGAGAGAGAGAGAGAAATTTACATAGCATTTGCCTTACTGTAATGAGAGCTCTTCAATGTTAAAGTTTATGGGGGGTTTTTTTCACCTTTCCTCATTTCACTGTGTCTTAAGGCAGTGACTGTTACATGTTAAGTATCTCATAATCAGCTGTTGATGATGGTTGTTTATAATGTTGACAGGCCAAACTCTGGATGATTTGTGATGTATTCTAAGCCTGAAGACATGATAAGCTACAACAGGTACAACCTATCAATTGATACTGTTCTGCTTTGATACTGATTTTTCTTAAGTATTCTTCTAATCCCTTCCATTAGTACTCATGTTCTCCTTGGGTCTCAAGATGTGTAGGACAAATTTTGAGAATGTGCCTCTTTATACAAACTTGTTATCTATTATCCCCCAAGGGTCTCGGGTCTCTCTCTCTCTCTCTCTCTCTCTCTCTCTCTCTCTCTCTCTCTCTCTCTCTCTCATCATATATACATACATATATATTTATATATACATACATATTCACTTTTAAAATACTGAATTGTTTTACTCAACTATTTGCTGTTAGTTTACTAGACTGTTTGCCACTGAGGGAAAGAGGATGGGATAGGAGAATGGTAGGCAAAATGTGGAATATATTCAAATGGATGAATGTTGAAAATCTTTCATAGCATGGGATTGAAAAATAAAATAAAATAAAATATTAAGTTGGAAAATTCCCAGAGGAGAAGGATCATAACAACAGCATGGGAACCAAAGGTAAATGCACTTTCTCAGGCTGTTGGAATAGATCTGTAATTTCATCAGCAATCAGGGACAGATGGTACTCAATCAATGACAATATAGAAAAGCCCAGAGACTCTGTTTTTGCTGCTCCCAGGAGCAATTTCTATCATATTTCTACTTTCCAACAGAGCATCAATGTCTAGTTGCCTGAGATACATAGACATTAAATGTTTTCCCCAAAATCTTAACTAATTAGAGGAAAGGCGAATTTTAACCCAGCTTTTTCTGATTCCAGGTCTAGTTCTCTTTCTAGTGCCTCACATTGCCTCTATATGCTCAGGGCTACCATTCATTGAATAAACTTTCTTTGGTCTGGTTGCCACTTGATCTTGAAATTTTGAGTCACAAAAAGGATATGCAGTTCAGTTTCCTAAATCAAATGCTAAAGTTGGTTGTCATTAGCTATTAGCACAAGGTACCATTTTTTCCTTTTTAATTTTCTCATCACTATCTAATTCCTGTCTCACAAGAAGAAACAGCCATTCTCCTTGCCTAGGAAACATTTCTTACATGCACAAGTGATCCTCTTCCAACGTAGCCTTTGCACCAGTTTGCTGCCTTTATGGTCCCCACTCTCTCACTAATCTTCACTTTCTTCATACCCATTTCCAGTTGCCTACTGGGAGATATGTGAAGACTCCTCATTTAATCAGCTATTTAATCGCTTTATATCATCCTGTATTTCTCTTGCTCTTTGCCGTTCAACTCCTTGAATGGTCATCTATAACAAACATCTCATTCCTTTTTTTCCACCCTTCTTAATTCTCTACATTCTGAATTTCAGTCCCATCATTGAAATTAATCTGTCTCGGGGTGGCTAGGTGGCGCAGTGGATAAAGCACTGGCCCTGGAGTCAGGAGTACCTGGGTTCAAATTCGACCTCAGACACTTAATAATTACCTAGCTGTGTGGCCTTGGGCAAGCCACTTAACCCCATTTGCCTTGCAAAAAAAACCCAAAACAAATTAATCTGTCTCTACAAAGTTACTAATGATCTCTTAACTCTCAAGTCTAATGACCTTTTTTCTCACTCTTCATTTTCCTTGACTTCTCTACAGACTCTAACATAGTTAACCACCCTCTCTTCTTTTAGATTTCCATGGTTCTGCTTTCTCCTAGTTTCCCTATTTGTCTGACAACTCCTCAGTCTCTTCTGCTGGAGCTTCATCCAGGTAATGCTCACTAACCACAGGGCTCTGTCCTGGACTCTCTTCTCCCTCTCCACTAACCACAGGGCTCTGTCCTGGACTCTCTTCTCCCTCTCTACTATTTCATTTGGTGATCTCATTCGCTCCTAAATGGTTCCCAGATGTAGCCTTAACCTATCATCCCATCTCCAGTCTCACATAGCCTGTTGCACATTTCCAACTGGATATCCTATAGACATCTTAAATTCAATATCCAAATCTATACTCATTATCCTCCCTCCTCCAAACACTTTTCTCTTTCTATTACTATTGAGGGCAACACCATCATCCTAATCATTCCAACTCAAAACCTAGATGTCATCCTTGTCTCTTCACTCTTTCTCATCTCCCCCCTCCCAAATTCAATCATTTGCCAAGACCTCATGATTCTACATTTGTTAACATCTCTCAAATATGCCCACTTCTCTTCTTTGACACTGCCTCTATCTGCAGACTTTCATCATCTTACTTCTGGACTATGCTAATAACCTGCTGGTTGAGCTCCCTATCTCAAGTCTCTCCCCACTCCAATCCATCTTCTATTCAAACACCCAAGTGATCTTCCTAAGTTGCAGGTCTGACCATGTCACTATTCACCTCTACCCCCAATCAATAAATATGTGACCCCTTTTATTTCCAGAAAGAAATATAAAAACCCTCTGTTTTCCTTATAAACCATTTATAACTAGCCCCCTTTCCAGGCTTCTTACATCTTACTCACCCCACATACTTTTGAGATCTAAGGATACTGGTCTCCTGTAGTTCCTTGAACAGGACACTCCATCTGCCAACTCTGTTCATTTTCTCTGGTTGTCCCTATGCCTGGAATGCTCTCCTTCCTCACCTCTGTCTCTCTTGGTTTCCTTTAAATATTAGCTTTCTGAAAGAAGCCCTTCCTGATTTCCCTTCCCTCTCTTGAATTTTTGCAGTTTATTCTTGTTCGTACATGCATCATCATTAGACTGAAAACTCCTTGAGGGAAGGGACTGTCTTTCCCATTCTTCATAAACCCCCCTACCCCCACCAGTGCTTTATAAGCACTTAACAAATATTAGTCGTTTCTGTGGTTGTTGTTCTCCCTGTAATATTTATTACACAATATATGATACATGAACACCAAGATCTCACTTATAAAACCCAAGTCACTCTTTTTGATGAAAATAATGGGGTGCCTTTAACCATTCTATTTCCTGTTCAACTTTTCCTCATCTATCATCCTAGGGACAGTTTCAGAACTATCATTCCACAGTTGCCTGGCAACTCAGCTCTGATTACTGAACTCAGTAAGAAGAGCTGATAGAGAATACCTTTTTTCCCCAGTTGTGAGAGAATGGATCTGCCTTCCTTGAGTATGAACTTGCCATTGCTTGTGATGATAACTTAATGTGAACAACACCAAAACTAGATTGTAAGCTGTTGGAGTTGAAGAACCAAGCTTTTCCATTTCCTTTATTATCTAGATCAGTGAGATATCTTTGCTGAATGACAGACTTATTGAGTGCAAGGTCATCTATGACACCAACACATTTTCAGTGGCTTTCAGTTTGATGTCAGAAGCCAGTACTTCAAAAAGATTTTTTTTTTCAAAATTGATTATAGAATTCCTGCCAAAGGAACTCTCTAAAAGCGTACTTGCCATAAAGCATTATTATGCCATCCTTTGGAGGACAGTTTAATCACTATTTGTTCCAAGTCCTAAAACTTCAGCTGGCAGAGGAAAGCAAGTTGTGCCCTGGAGGGCTAAGTTGGTGATGTCATTCTCACCTTTGCTCCAGGACTTTAGGGGGAAAGAACTAACTTGAATGGCATGGCTCTCCAAATTTCCACATCACACCTCAGTATGCTTCAGTTACAGGGGAAATGAAGAAGTTTCACCTCCATTTGTTTTAGATGAAGAAACTAAGGTTCCTAGTGGCTGTCATTTACCCGCAGTCCTATTAATGGTCTTGAATTCAGTTCCTTTGATTTCTGTTCAGATTCTTAAAAAGCTACAATATCATCTCAAATTAAGAACTAGTGAGCTTAGTTGGGAGAAGAAAACTAAAAAGTTAGATATTCTGTGATTTCCTTAGCATAAAGGTTAGTACATCATTTCAATTGCTCATGTATCTAGAATGAGAAAAGAGATATTGGAAGGTGAGACTATACCTAGCTACCTCATAGTCAGCAATTATGTATTAAATATACATTATGATGCTGCTGAGTGAAAGAGTGGGCAAGAATCCTGGGCTTCAGGACAGGAAAATTTGACTTTAAATTCAGCCTGAAACACCTAATGCTGTGTGATCCTCAGAAAGTCACTGCATTCCCCTTAGACTTATTTTCCACATTTTTATAATCAATATTATTGATCAATACATTATTTGATCATTCTTAATTAACATTTAACAATTATATTAATTAGTAAGATGATTAATTTATATTAATGTTAATTAATGATCCTCTTAGGGTTGTTGGGAGGATAAAGTGAACTAAGATATTACTTTGTATGAATGTTTATCATTGTTGTTATTATCACTTTTTGTGGCGGTGGTGATGATGATGATGATGATGATGATGATGTTTCAAGGACTATGCCATCATTTTTCTAGAGCTTCAGGTTCAGGTCATTAGAGGTCATTTAGATGGACCCCTTCCATTTACAGATGAGGCAAAGGAGGTCCAGAAAGGAGATGGGATTGGACTGAAGTCTCTCAGGGAGGTGATTAGCCAGGCTGATGTTCCAGCTCCTGGTGTAGGCTGCCAAACTGAGCACCATTCTCACACGGTCACACTATTCCATTCTTTGGAGATTAGAGACAACATAAATTTTACCCAGCCTGAAAGCTTTGCAGCTAAGACTATGAAGAGAGACAGAAAGGAAACTGCTTTGATCATTTGTAATGAAGGGGGAAAAAAGAAAATGGTAAGAAAGTCATCACTTGGGAGACTCAGCATGGAGATAATTAACTTTTTTGGCCTGTAATGGTTCCTTTGGATACTCATTGTAAAGAAAAGGCAATGGTGCCCCCCAGTGTCCAAGAATGAGGAGGCTTAAAGGCAGCTACAGGTTTATTCACAACTGGTAAAGCCAGATCAGAGGGGCTGGAATATGGGCAAAGAGCTTGAACAAGCCTTGACCCCTCCTTCAGTGGTATGGGAAAGAAGGGAGGATGTGGAAATAAGCAGCTGGGGGTTACCCCATCCTTCCTGCCCCCCCTTACCAAGAGCCAGGGGTTCTTCTCAACTTGAGGATCAGATACAAAATGCTCTTTTCACCTTTCAAAGACATTCTTAACCCAGTCATCATAGTCCCAACCTTGCCAAGTCTTCTTACAATTTACACTTACTCTGTCTCTGTCTCTCTCTGTAATCTCTTATCTGTCTGTCTCCATTTCTCTTGGTCTCTCTATCTGCCTGCCTTTTTGTCTGTCTGTCTGTCTGTCTCTATGTCTCTGTGTCCCTGCCTCTCTGTCTCTGTCTGTCTCTCTGTCTCTCTATCTCTCTCTCTGTCTCTCTGTCTCTGTCTCTGTCTCTCCCTCCCCCACCCCACCCTCCTCCCCTCTCTGATCTAATGACAATGAATTTCTGGCTCCTCCTCTACAAAGACACTCAATCTAGGCATGTTCTCTGGCTCTTCTCCTATCCCTAGAGTTCTTTTCCTCCTCATCTCTGCCTCCTGGCTTCCCTGGTTTCCTTTGAGTCCCAGCTAAAATCCCATCTTCTCCAGGAAGTCTTTCCTAATCATCCTTAATTCCAGTGTCTTCCCTCTGTTAAAATTCCAGTTTGTGCAGTGTATGGCTTGTTTGTACATATTTGTTTGCTTGTCATCTCTTCCATTAGATTATAAACTCCTTGAGGGCAGGGACTAGCTTTTGCAATTCTTTTTATAGCCAATGCTTAGTACATATAGTAGGCTCTTAATAAATGTTTTTGACTGATAGCTGTAAGAATAATATAGCAAATACTAGAAAGATCTGAATTTAAATCCCGAGACAGTAAGTGTACATCATGTAATGTCTCTGAGTCTCATTTATAAAATGGAGTTAATTATAGAAGAAAACTCTGTACACTGTATCTTAGAAACCAATTTGCCAGAAACATTTTATAAAAATTAATTAGATTATTCTAATCCAAGTATTTCTAGTCAGAGTTTGAAAAATAGAAAGTGGCAGAATTCCTATTATACCTTTGAGAATCTCTAACATAAGACAGCTGAAAAAGTTCTCCAGTGAAAATTGAACATAGATTTATTAGATTGTAATTTGTTTTTCATCTATCCTTTGTTTGTTTGTTCATTTGATCAGAATAACAGTCATTTAACTTTTGCCATACCCTTGGAGAATTGTTGTCATTGAACTGTCTTTGAGCCTTTCTCTTTTCCAGCCAGGTAAATCCAATTAGCTGAAATAATTTACTTCTTTATTCCAGTCTGATCACTATCCTAATCCCAGGAAGGCTTGGGGGCAGCTCTGAAATGCATCATTTCAAAAGTCACTCCCTAGTTACTTTGTCACCATCCTTATTCTAGGGAGAAGAGAATCCTGCCAAACCTTCACCCAAGGTACCTCAAAGAAAGAAGTCGGGCCTTTGGTGGGAAGAGGAGAACTTAGTGTTGGAACTGAGAAATAAAAAAAAATGATATGATCGATGGGAAAAGCCAAGTATGAAGAAGAACTTTAGACTAATTTGTTGCTATTGTTATCATTAACATTGTTAGAATTGTTTTTGGACATCCATCTCTTGCCCAAGTTGGAAGGGCAGGAGTCACTGGTAGACCTCTCTACAAGGTCAGATCCACAATTAATTAGTTTGTTTTGGGTTTTTTAGGTTTTTGCAAGGCAGTGGAGTTAAGTGGCTTCCCAAGACCACACAGCTAGGTGATTACTAAGTGTCTGAGGTCAGATTTGAACTCAGGGGACTACAGGGCCGGTGCTCTATCCACTGTGCCACCTAGTTGCCCACACAATTAATTAGTAAGGGACCTTTGACTTACCCCATTTCCAGGTTCCAACCTGGACAGGTTTGTCCCTCTTTAAGCAAAATATTCTTCCCTCTCTCCCATCCAAGGACCCGCTATATTGATGCATTGGTGTTGGATTTAGTATAGACATTCATTAAATCAACTTATATAACTCAAACCTCTCAGGCTTAAGAGATCTGCCAGCTTCTTCTTCTTCTTCTTGAGGACCTGGGACTATAGGCAGATATCCCCATACCTGGATATTTTATTTTACAATATAGTGTTTGAAGAAGGGGAGTGAGAGGGGGTGGGAAGGGAGCATGATAGCAGAAACCAACTAATAAGGTTCTGAGGGTCAAATAAGTTGATAAATGAAAAGTGCTTTGAAAATCTTTCTGTGTCTTCTAAACATTAGTTGTCATTATGGGAAGGCTTATTTCACAGCTTTCTTTTTAACTTCACTCTCAGGGGAAATTACTGAGTTCTAAATAACTAATGCAGACAGGGAGATTATCATGTCAGCAGTAGGAACATCTTTTGTGATCATCTGTAAGAACGTTTCTGTCTAGGATTTTATCTTGCTTTTCTATTGTCTTTTAGTTGTGTTCAGCTCTTTGTGATCCAATTTGGGGGTTTTCTTGACAAAGATATTGGTAAGGTTTTCCATTTTTTTTCTCCAGCTAATTTTCCAGAGGAGGGAACTGAGACAAACAGGGTTAAGTGACTTACCTAGGGTCACACATCTAGTTAAGTTCTGAGGCTGGGTTTGAACTCAGGAAGATGATTCTTTCTGACTTCAGCTCCCAGCACTCTATCTCCTGTGCCACTTAACTACCCAATCAAATCAGAAAACATTTATTAAGTGCCTACTATTTGCTGAGCACAACAGTAAGTGCTGAGGATACCAAGAAAAGCTTACCTTCAGAGAACAACTATGCTAAGGGAGGAGGCAACATGCAAATAACTATGTACAAAAAGGAAACAGTTGAACATTGGACTGAATTAGAAACAAAATGCCTTTTGAAATAGATAGTTTATTGAATGAAATAATAGAATAAAGGCAATAATGTTAAGGGGACTTAGAGAAAGGTTTCATGCTAAAAATAAGATTTTAGCTAAAACTTAAATAGGGATAAAAATCTTTTTAAGTAGTTATGGATCTCTTTTAGGAGATTCTGCTGTCTTCTGGGGTTTTATACAATCAGCACAACATCATCCACAGAAAAGAGCACCTGGGAAATATCCTGTAGAAGGATGAAAAACACACAGGAAAAAAAAAAAATATATATATATATATATATATATATATATATATATATATATATATATATATATATATACATATATATATATATATATTAGCCATCAGGAGAACAACATCTCCCGCAGAAACAGAAGAAAACACTCTGCAATGTGAATTGTGAATTGAACTTTAAAATTGTGGCTGGAATCACAATCGGAGATGTCTGTGACTGTGGTAACACAACCCACTCGTGTCCTTTCATTAGAGTGGCAAGTCACCAATGAGAAAGCAAGATGACTGCTTATGTAAAAATGATTTAAAACACTTTTGACTCATTACCATCACGTGCTGCCAGAGCTAGCATTCATTTAAAAATAAGATTGGGGTTTGGGGTTTGTTTATTTGAATGAGATCTTCCCGAAGTGCCAGCAAGACTCATTCATACAATTGCTGTGTGATCCTGGGCAAGTCACTTAACCTGCTTGTCTCAGTTTCCTCATCTGTAAAAGGGGCTGGAGAAGGAAATGGCAAACCATGCCAGTATCTTTGCTGAGAAAACCCCCAAATGGGGTCAAGAAGATTCAGACACAACTGAAAAACAACTGAATAACAACAAACCCTCACTCAAATATGACCTCTATGTTCCTCTAGTGAAAAAAAGGTATGGAAATGTAGTACCAAAGCTCGAATCCTATAGTTTCCCAGTAATCATAATAACTGGAAAGTCTAGATCTATGATAAGTTCAAGCATATAAGATTATTATTTTCCTTACTTGTTCTATCATCAAGAGATCACTTTAGTTTCACTGACCCATCAAAGGCAACAACTTAATGCAATATCATTTTCGTGTCAGCTCACTTTTCTCAATTTAAAAAATGGTCTCATTTCTCCGAGATAAATGTAAATGTTCCATCATATCTCTGAACTGTAATTAGATCCATTTGTATTTTTCCTCAGCTCTGGAATTTGTAAGCAAAGACCTCCCTGCCCTCTCACAGAGAACTTTCATTCCTCTATCATTAGTCTGGTATTAAAACAAAGTATGCCTATTACAGATCCCGTAGTCCTCCCCCTCTTAATAGAGAGCATTTCAGTGCAACAACATCCTTTGTAGCCTCCCAAGACATTATTGCCTTGCTCTCATATTTACTGCTGAGTCCTTTCAGTTATGTCTGACTCTTCATAACCCCATTTTAGATGTTCTTGGCAAAAGTGCCATTTCTTTCTCTAGCTCATTTTGAGATGAGAAAACTGAGGCAAGCAGGGTTAAGTGACTAGTCTCTGAGACAGTTTTTCAGACTTCAGACCCAATTCTCTATTCACTGCACCACCTGCCAAAGATTCCTAGAGCATCTAGACATCACCACAAATCCTGTTTCCTATCAAATCACTCTAAGAGATGAACCGGTTCATATCATCATGTATGGGACAATTGGTCTTCCTCAAACATGAAAACAATTATCCTGCCCACTGCACTATCTAGATGTTCATACTAAAAGCAGTATTTTATTTTTTCCAATTACAAGGCAAAACAATTTTTTGCATTCATTTTTTATTTATCAAATTTTTCTCCTTCCCCTTCTTTCTTCCCAAAATGGTAGGCAATTTGATAAAGTATATACATGTGCTATCATGTAAAACATATTTTCATATCAGTCCCAATTATGAAAGAAATAGATTAAAAGAAGAAAAAACATGAAAAGAAATAAAGTGAAAAAAATAGGCTCCAATCTGCATTCAGAGACCATCAGTTTTTTATCTGGATGTGGAGAGCATTTTTCTTTGTAAGTCCTTTATACTTGTCTTAGATCATTGTGTTGCTGAGAAGAGCTGAGTCATTCATTGTTGTCCTCACACAATGAGCAATTTTATTTTTAAACAAAAATTTCTTTAAGAAAAAAGCAATTCTTGTTCTAAAATCCAAAATGAAGATTCATAGTTCAGATAAAACCTCAGAAGCTGCTCCCAGAACTGATTTTTAAGCTTCACTCAATGATCAACTCAAATAAATAATGTAAATAATGGTAAAAAATATCTTCCAGAATTGTCCAAAAACCATCTGAAAATCATAAATGTCACCATTAGTGGAATTCCAGGCAGGATGTCTCCATTTCAAAGATTAATCAGGTTATTTCATAAAAGAAAATGACTCTCCAGAGAAAATGTATATTGTTTTTTTCATTTCAGTAGTAGAGTGAAAACCTTAAAAATTGTCCATGTGACTTTTTATGATTTCTGTCCCATTTTTGAATTTAACTTCTCCTGAAAAAAGGAGGGTATCAGAATAGTGCTCCCCTTTATCAACCTTTACCTCATTACTAGCCCTATCTAAATTTCTTTCTTAGATTGGTAGACTACATGCAAAATGACATCTATTGCTAGTGTTCTCCCCCTGGGAATTATTTTGAATATATTCTGTATTTGAGAGGCAGTGCTCTATAGCAAATAGAGAAACTGACTTCAAAATCAGGAATATCTGATTCAAATCATGTTTTTATCACATTCTGGATATGTGACCTCAACCATGTCTTACTTTTTTAAAAAATTTATTTATTTTCATCCTTATACATGTGTATATTTTTAAGTTAAAAAATTCCCTTCTACCCTCCCTTCCCAACCCCCTCCCCAGAGGCAAACAGTCAGGTTAGCATTGTACATATATATTTTGGATAAAACCAATTTCAAAGGGTTAAATTTTTTCCTAATTTCATGAGATCTTCTACCAAGAAATTTTAATAAAATTGACCTCTCCAGAAGGCCAGTGATGAAGGATATTCCCCTCCTCTAGGTAATAAAGTGATACTGAATGTTGTATAAGTGGCTAGAGGTTGCAATTTGATTTTGCTTAACTTTTTAATTGTTTTTCTTTAATATAATATAGAGTTATTTCTTAGATAGAGATCAGGTATTGGCAAAATTTACTGTGGTATCAATGGAAAAATGTTAAGCAATAATAATGAAGAGTTAAAAATTGGTTTTGTGGGGGGCAGAGCCAAGATGGCAGAGTAGAGGCAGGAATTTCCAAGAGCTCTCTCCCCAGATCATTCCAAATGCCTTAAAATTAAGACTCTAACCAATTTTTTGTAATGAAACCCACAGAAAGTCTGAGTAAAACAATTTTCCATCCCCAGACAACTTGAAAGATCCATGGGAAAAGTCTGTTCTACTGGGGTTGGAAAGGGCCACAGTGCATCCCCAGCTGCAGCACCAGAGCAAATGATCTCCAGTCTTCCAGGATCAAGGAACTTCAGTCCCCAGGGACACTTGGGTACCTGACAGTGGGAGATGTTTCCAGATCTCTCAGCCCAGAGATTGGCAAGGGCAAGTTGGAAGGTCAGTGTGACTGTGGCCAGTATAGAACTTGATGCAGACTCACCCCAAGAACCAGAAGAAGGCCAGTGGAATCATCCAAAAACTGCCTCCAAAAGGATCAACCCACAGGCAGTAAGGGGGTCAGGGGAGACTGTAGAGGTCTTTTTGCTATGCCTGGGACAGGACTCTCTTTGTCTATACTCAGATCCAGGTAAAAGTCTGGGCCCCCATCCTTCCATAGCAGAGCAAGGACCCTCCTCCCAGCTCCAGGGCAGAGGGGAGAGCCTCTAGTCATCCATAGACCAGAGCACAGGTCAGGAGAACAGTCAGAGTCTCTTATAAGACCTTGAATGAATTGAAGTCCTTGGGAGGTGTCCCCCTAAAACTCTAAACTTCAGGAAAATACATCTTCCACCCTGGGAGCAGAACCCTACCTTAACAAAGAGTTAAAAATCAGGTCATAGACTGAGGAAATGAACAAACAACAGAAGAAAAAGAATGTGGTCATAGGCAATTACTTTGGTCCCATGAAGGATCAAAATATACACTCAGAAGATAACAAAGTCAAAGCTTCTGTGTCCAAAACCTCCAAGAAAAATATGAATTCGTCTCAGGCTATGGAAGAGCTTAGAAAATACTATGAAAAACAAGTAAGGGAGATAGAGGAAATGGAAAGAGAAATGAGAGCAATTGCAGGATCATGAAAACCAAGTCAACAGCTTAGTGAAGGAAATTCAAAACAATCACTGAAGAGAATAACATCTCAAAAACCAGTTTAGGGGCGGCTAGGTGGTGCAGTGAATAAAGCACTGGCCCTGGAGTCAGGAGTACCTGGGTTCAAATCCTGTCTCAGACACTTAATAATTACCTAGAACTGTGGCTTTGGGCAAGCCACTTTAACCCCATTTGCCTTGCAAAAGCCTTAAAAAAAACAGTTTAGATCAAATGGAAAAAGCAGTTCAAAAGGTCAAAGAAGAGAATACCCTAGATAGAAAATGAGATAAAAAAAAACTCTCTGAAGAAAATAATTCCTTCAAAAGGAGAGTGGAGCTAAAAGAAGCCAATGACTTTGTGAGAAATCAAGAAACAATAAAAAAACCAAAAGAATGAAAAACTAGACAAAAATGTGAAACATCTCACTGGAAAAACAACTGACCTGGAAAACAGATCCAGAAGAGATAATTTAAAATTATTGGGCTGCCTGAAAGTCATGACCAGGAAAAGAACCTAGACTGCATTTTTTAAGAAATTCTCCAGAAAAATTGCCCTGAGATCCTAGAAGCAGAGGGTAAGATAGAAATTGAGGGAATCCTCCTCTCCAAAAAAAACTCCCAGGAATATTATAGCCAAATTCCAGAACTTCAAAGTCAAAATATATTACAAGCAGTCAGAAATAAACAATTCAAATATTATGGAGCTCCAGTCAAGATTACACAGGATTTGGCAGCACCTATTTTAAAGGCTCATAAGGCTTGGAATATGAGATTCTGGAAGGCAAAATAACTTGAATTACAACTGAGAATCAACTACCCAGCAAAACTGAACATCCTCTTTCAGGGGAAAAGATGGACATTCAATGTAACAGGGGACTTTCAAACTTTCCTGTTGAAATAAACAGAACTGAACATAAATTTTGATATCTAAGTACAGGACTCAGCATAATGGAGATGGGAAGGGCAAATTATGCATGTAGTCCTGCATGCAAAGAATATACTGATAACTCATATGTACCACCTCATAAGAGCAATTAGAAGCATATATAAAGAAGGCACAAGAGGGTATGAAGGTCTAATACATTAAAGATGTAATCAATGGCAAGAAAGGAATGTACAGGAGAAAGGGAAAGAAGAGGTAAATGGGCTAAGAGATTTATGTAAAAGATGCAATGAAGTAGAAGGGGGGAAGATGAGGGGGGGATGAGTGAGCCTTCATTCTCATGGAAGTGACTCAGAGAGGAAATAACATACATATCCCCATTGTACAACATTGCCAGGGAGGAATGGGATGGGAGAAAGGAGACAGGGGGAGGGGAGGGGGTGTAGGTGATAGAAAAGAGGGACAATTGAGGGAGAGGATAGTAAGATACAACACACTTCTGAGGAGGGACAGGGAGAAAGAAGAGAGAATAGAATAAATGGGAATGGGGAAGAATCTCATGGAGTTAGCAAAAGCAACTGGGGGAAAGAAAAATATTGAAGCAACTTTTCTGATGGACTTTTGATAAAGAATATGATCCATCCCATGGACAGAGCTGATAGTATCTGAACATAGACTGAAGTACGCTTTTTTCTCTCACTGTATTTTTCTTGAGGTTTCTCTACCTTTGTGGGAGAATTGTGTTTACCTTTACAAGAAGACTATTGTAGCAATGTGAAAATAAACAAATTAACTTTTAAAAAATTATTTTTCTTCATGACATGGATACCCCTTATGCCATCCAAATCCATTTACTTTAAACAATAAAATAATTTTGCATACTAGTTAAAAATAGAATATTTCTTTTCATTCTTTTAAGATTGACTATAACAAACTATATTCAAATAGTAAGTCGATGTTCCAAGGTCAAAAAGGAGGTTTCCTACAAGTTAGGCCTGTAAACAAAATCCAAAGAGTCTGAGTTCTAAATGGTTCAAGCAGGGCTGTGAGTAGCTGCAATAGTAGTTAAAGCAATTACTTCCTCTCTCCAATCAGTTCTTTCATTCAACTTCCACAATACCACTCATATCCTTTGCCTCTTCCCTACTTACCCTGCCTTGGTCAAATTTACCTGATTTACCTAAGTCCAGCTACTCTCCTCTCTCATCCATCCTTCATACACATGGCAGAAGAATTCTATAAAACTCAAATTTTGTCAGATCACTCCCCTGTTAGACAAAAATTAATAAGCAAGCAAAAACAATAATTATAAGATAAAGCACAAACTCTTTAAACTTATATTTATGTCTCTTCACAAAGAAAATCTAATCTTTCTATCCAACCCATTCTCACATTTGCATACTACAAGTATTCTGCTCTCCAATTATCAACTATTCCTTTTCTGAATCCCTTCTCTTCTTTCAAGGACAACTCATCTTCTGCATTAAACCATTCCTGATCATTCCAATTGAAAGAAACCTTTTACCCTTGAAATTTCAGGGTATTTGTCTTGATTTTTCCTTTGCACTTCTCATTTTCTCTTCATATTACAGCTACTTATGAGCATATTATTCAACCTGAAAGTTCCCTGAGAACAAGACCAACTTTGTATTCCCATTGTACAACATAGCATACTCCATACTGAATCCATTTAATAAATTTCTGATGAGTTAAATTAAAATTTATGAATTGAGGGCTTGAAAAAACAGGGTTGAAATTTAGTACTGTCCATCAACATTCAGTTCAATTCAACAAAAATTGATTAGCAGAATATGCAATGGAAAGAGAATGAAGGAGAACAATATGAAATAATGCTATCAGGTAGATGGGACCAGATGGTGAAGTGCTTTGAATGTTAGGTGGAGAATTTTGTATTTTAGCCAAGAAGCAATAGAGAACCATAAAATATTTTAATTGGGATGGGGGGTTGGGGAGAAGTGACATAGTTCTGTATTTTAAGAATATCAGTTTGGCAGATATGTGGGGAATGGATTGGAAAGCGGAGAGAATGGAGCCAAGGAAACCAATTAGGAGATTATTGCAATACTCCATGATGACTCGATTTTGAAGTAGGATAGAAACTATGTGATTTGAAAGAAGGGGAATAGACTTAAGAAATGAGGTAGAGTTAAGATCCATAAAACACCGCAACTAATGAGACTAAGAAGGCAAAGGATAAAGAAGAGTCAGGGATGACTCTAAGGCAGTGAATCTGGATTACTGGAAACTTATGATTCCAGCAATAGAAATAGGGAAGTGTGGAGCATGGACAGGAGCAAGAAAAAGGATTACTCACTGCTTATTGATTTTGTTTAGTATATGATCTGGTCAAATTTGAACTTTTTTGACAGATTATGCATGATGGATTGGAGAAGGGAAAGACAGGAAGTGGATAATAAATTAATTTTAGGGAAAATATGAGCATGAATTTTGGACATGAGACTGTGTTCCCTCTGGGAAAGAGTAATCATTTTACTTCCACCAGCTATGTAAGAAAATTGAAGGGAAAGGATCAGGATAGAAAGGAAGTTGGCATGACTAAGTAAAAGTTCAGTGATTGTATTTGAAAGTAAAATTTTGAGAGAAATTAAGGAAAATTTGAAAAATAATCTCAAAGTCCAGATCCTGCTTTTGGTTTCTGTGAGAAAAGGTTAAAGAAGATGGAGCAAGACCTAGAAAGATCAAGAAAGATTAAGGAAAATAAAAAATAAAGATTTAAAAAGGAAAACATTTATGATTATGAAACAAATGGACTTCATTTGATAATATCTTAGTAACAGAACAGAATAATTTAAAGTCTCAGGAAAGAGCAGCAGTCATCATAATCAAAAAATAAGTTCAGTGGATACAAAAAGCAAAAACTTTTGATTTATTAGAACTAAGTAACTCAATGTCAGTAAGACCCCAAACAAAAATGACTTATGAAAAACTTCCCAATTAGATTAAAATTGTTGGAAAAATTAGAATGACATCCAACTGAAATTAAGCTTAGTACAACATCTTCCACCTTATTACAAATAGATCCAAACTGAATTCTTACCAATTTTTTAAAATTGAAGAGAAGTAAATTATCTTTTTTAGTTATGAGTAGGAAATGGATTCCTAATCAAACAAAAAAATAAAAAGTTAAAGCAGGTTATTTTCTTTATGTGAAATTGAAAAGCTTCTGCATGATCAAAATTAGTACATCTGGAGTAGAAGGGGTGCATTCAAATGGAGGATAAACATTACATCAAATATCCCAGATAAGAGTTTGGCATCCAAGACACATGCACACATAACCATGACTTTTAGTTAAATATTCAGAGACATATATTTACAAATAGTTCTTAAAAGAATTACAAACTAATAACAACCATATGAAAAAATTCTTCTAATCACTAAATACAAATCAAAACAATCACAAGACTTTACCACACACCCTACAAACTGGCAAAAATAGCAAAAGATGGGATTTGTTCAGCGGACTTCACTTAGCATCTCCATGTGGAGGACACTAGGAAAACAATGACATTCCTCTAGATGGAAGATGTTAGGAATCTGCTTCCTGGAGAATCATGATATGGAAAGGATGTATCTTGGAGAGACAACCTATGGGTCATGCCTATGCAAACTGTACCTAGTTCCAGGTTGAAGAGCAGGCTATTTGAATGAGTGATTAAGTCATTCAAAATCTTCTACCAGATTCAACTATAGTCCCTTTTCCTCAATATCCTTGGAGTAGGAATTCAGTGACCAGTAAAGGAACTAGAATCTATGATCTTATGAACTTAAAAGGGCCAACAGACTCCTTCCTTCTTCAGCATTTCAGCTAGCACAGACTCAGTGTATGAAAAGTATGGAACCTCTTTCTGCATTCCTTTGTTCCAGAAGCTGGGTTCCTCAACCAGAGTATTGTTGGCCTGAGGAAAAAGAATAGAGCTTGGAGAATGAAATTCAGTACTTTAGCCCAAGAGAAGCTGGCAGTGATGACAACTTTGGACAATACTTTGGTTGGACCAATAGAAACTAAGCTAAATTTTGAGTCTAATTGCCCTCCCACACTCATATCCACCCTCAGACTCAGGTGGTGTAAGAAAGACTCTGCCCCTGATGTGTTGGGGGAAATGTTTGTAATGTTCTTGCAATATTTATGAAGCAATATAGGGCAGCTGGGTTGTGCAGTGAATAGAGCACCAGCCCAGTAGTGTACCTGAGTTCAAGTCCAACTTCAGACACTTGACATTTAGTCATTGGGCAAATCACTTAACCCTGATTGCCTCACATGCAGGGCTACCTTCAGTCATCCTGATTCATAATCTGCTGCAGAGAGAAAATGAGACTGGTGACTTAGCACAGCCCCCCCTACTCAAATCCAATTCACTTGTTTGTCAGGACATCACATCCCTAATATCATGAGAACAAAGGACAAACATTATATTTTATAAAAGCTACACAATATTAAGTGCTTAGAGATGGAATGCTAGTCATGAAACCATAACAAATGGGGGCAACATTCCAGCTAGGGATCAATTCAATGACAGTTGGAAAAGTCATTCACAAACCCTTTATAGTTCCTTGGAACCCCAAAAGGGGTGTTGACTTACTGGATTTGAGAGAATTGGGGCAGTGTATACCCTCCTAGAATTTTCAAGTAAGGAGTATTCTGGTCTGGTTTAGGGAGTGTTATATGATTTATCAGAGAAAGAGTAGCAAGAGGCAACTTTAGAACTAGGAAGACTTGTGTTTAAGTCTTACCTTTTATACCAACTGACTTGTGACCCTGGGTAAGTCACTTAACATCTCAGGGCTCTGGGTAACTCTAAAACATTTCAGAAGGTACCAACTTGCATCAAGGGAAGGAATTTCTTCATCTAGGAATTCCTTATCTCATTTGACTTATAATTGTCTGTTTTTATGATGTATTTGACTTTCTACTCCTTTCTCAATAAGAATTTAAGGGGAGAGATGGGAAACAAAAACTGTTCAAAGAAAAATGATCTGAAAAAATACTCACTGATGGGAAGGGAAGCACTCTGGATTTGATAATTAGCTTGATAGATCCTATCTAATGAATGCCAGCTCACTGAATTTTGCAGGGAGTTGGTTTGAGAGAGATGGGAGTCTGGCTATCAACTCTAAGAACATTCATTTTGGATGAATATTTTTAAAGACTAAAAAAATAGTTTTTATTTGGTACATACAAATTAAGTAAAGGTAGACACATACATAGGAATAGAAATTCTTTTCACTACCCCCACCCTTAAATGAGAAACTGTAGATAGGAAGAAGGAATTTAAGAAACAACTGAGCTGAGTTTCACCAAAATTCCTCTCCCTTCCCCCAAAACATTAAACTAAAATCAGACACAGAGAGAAATCAGTCTCTGACAAGGGTCCATTCTTTTCTGAAGGGTGAAGATGTTAACTCAGAAACATCATCCAAAATAACTGGAATTTTTAACAAGTCAGGTATGATATCATCCCAGCAACACATTAATAACCCAGAAAAATAATGAAGCAAGAGTCAGGTCAAGTTTATCATGTCACTGCCAAGGTAGACTTTTACAAAGTTCCATAATGCATTTGAGATTAGGAAAATGTGGGAGGGAAAGAGAGGAGGATGGAAAAATAGAGACAGAGAGAGAGAGAGAGAGAGAGAGAGAGAGAGAGAGAGAGAGAGAGAGAGAGAGAGACAGAGACAGAGAGAGACAGAGAGAGAGAGAGACAAAGAGAAACAGAGAGAGACAGAGAAAATAACAGAAAAAGAAACAGAGTCACAGAGAGGAGAAAAAGAGACCATGATAGAGAGACAGAGGGAATACACACACATACATACACACACACACACACACACACACACACACACTATACACTCACACACACACACACAAACACACACACAAACATATATATGTATAGTGTTTCCTTCTAAGAAGAATGTAAATTCATTTAGGGCAAGGACAAATTTTTATATTCATTTCCAGGGTTTAGTACAAAGCCTAGCACTCAAATGGCTATTGAATTGTATTAAGTTGAAAGAAATCAACATCTTCCAGCTTAGGGATAATATCATGGTTAACTAGACAGTATGGTGAGGAAAGCATCTAGGTACTTGGAATAGAGAGAATCCATAACCCCAAAGTAGTTTTCAGCCTTCTGTTAAAATTCAGGGTTGAATGAAGACCCAAATCCCAATGCTGATCAAGTCTCCCTATGCAGAAGTCAGAGGAAAGCAGAGAGTGACCATGCCCAAGAAATAATCAGAATAATGCAACCATGCATACAATAAGATATATATTTCTAGAAAGCCTTTTATCACATTCTAAAGTCAACAAATGCATTAAATAGTTTTTATAAATATTTAGATCCCATTTATCCATTCTCTTGCTTGGAAAGAACCAACATCTTCCTCTATCCATTCAACATCCCTTTCCTCTCTCCATTCTGCACATATAAGCCAACATAGAGAATCCCAAGCATAAGGAATTAAATTTCCAGCATCACCACCACCCAGGGTTTTGGGTTCTCATTGGAAATTGGCTAAATAACTGTATTGTTTGGGCTTAAAAACAGAAGAGAAAGACATCCATCCGTGACTAAGAAAGATGCTTCCATTTGCATAATATCTCCATGTCTCCTCTACCACCAGTTTTCTCATTAGAACAGTAATTTGTTCTCAATTGATGTTTCCTATTGATGGTTTTTCAATGAATAAATGAATGTGTAGATGAATGAATGAGCTAAGACACCTCTCCCAGGGGAATAACTTATGTTCTGAGAATGCAAAGGAATTCTCTGACCTTCCAAAATGCACAAGATCATCCTTTGGGGAGGGGAAGAGACAGAGGCTATAATCCTCCTCCCACTACCACCATGTGATGATGACAACAACAATCAGCATTTATATAGAGCTTTAAAATTTGCAAAGCTGTGTGTGTGTGTGTGTGTGTGTGTGTGTGTGTGTGTGTGTGTGTGTGTGTGTGTGTGTGTGTGTGTGTGTGTGTGTGTGTTGGAGCAACTCAGTGTTGCAGTAGATAGAGTAACAGGAATCAGGAAGACCTGAGTACAAATCTAGCCTCAAACCCTTACTAGCTATGGAACCCTAAGCAAATCACTTAACCCTCAGTTTCCTTGCCTATAAAATGAGCTGGAAAGGAAATGGCAAACTACTGTAACAAAAGTTGTAGAAGATAATGGCTAACCACTCCAATATTTTTACCCAAAAACCTCCTTAAAATCCCAAATGTCATGAAGAATCAGACATAACTGAACAACAACATACATATGTTACTATATTTGAATATCACAACTGCTATTATTATAATACCCATGTTACAGATGAGGAAACTGAGGCAAATTACCATTAAGTGACTTTTCCCAAAGTTATATAACATTAAATGCCTTAGACAAGATTTGAACTCAGGACTTCTTGATTCTGACTCCTTATGTGCTCTTATCTATTGTGCCAGCTAGTCAATTCTTAGAGCTTAGCTGGGTCCTTTCTCTCCTCTAAGTTGTCAGACACTGATATGATGGGTTCCAAACTGGTTTGCTGATTTATAGAAGACCAAAGGATGAGATAAAGCATAGGTGAGTTTGATGCTATAGATTCAACAGAGCTGTCTCTATTTGATGAAACAGGGTCACGGTATCCTATCAGTTACCTGAAATGAAGTAAAGTATTTGGTTGGCTCAACCAAGCTTCATCCTTACATGGAAATACCTTTAAAATTTATACTTCTATTTGTACATATTGTCCATCCTGATGGAACGCAACTCCGTTGTTTTAGAGGGGAAATTATCATTTCTGTTCTACCTTTGCAAAGCCTAGAATAAGTAAGAATTTAATAGGTGCTTGTTAAATAACTTTTTGATTGACTATATCAGTGCATGCAATGCCTTTGGAATTAAGATGTTCTTTGTAGACACTCTCCTACTGAGGGAGTGGGAGAGGATAAAAGAAGAGGTGATAGGTAAAAGAAATGTAATTTTATATAAGTGAATGTTATGTATTTGGGGGTTAGAGGATCAGTATACAAATCAATGGTAACATTAATCCTTGAGGCAAGAGATATTATGTGTTATGGAAAGTGTCCCCTGTTAAGAATAGTAGTATAGCTATGAATATTTATAAGAAATAATAAACTCATTAATTTTAGAAAAACATGGACAAATATTCAAAAATAATAATGTAATGAGCAGAACCAAGAGAACATACAATAATAGCAATATTATTCTAAGAACAACTTTGAATATCTAGATTATTTTGAGTAGCATAAATACTCAGATCAACTACAAAGGACCTATGAAGGAAGATGTTACCCTCATATAAATAAAGAACTGATCATAGAAGTATGCATAGTATGGTTTTACACACACACACACACACATACACACACACACACACACACACACACACACACACACATATATATATGTATATACATTAAATACAAATATGAGTACATATATATACATATATATATGTACTCATATTTGTATTTAATGGCAACCTTCTCTAAGGTGGGGTGAGAAAGGAGGGAGATAAAAATTAAAAATGCACAGCAGAGAGCAAAAGAAAACAGAAAGAAGAACAGAAATGCAGGGTAGCTTTGCAAACAATGTGTAGTATTTTTTAAATTTATTTTTCAATTCTATGCAAAGCTAGCTTTTGACATTCATAGTTTTGCTAGCTTTTGAGTTTAACATTTTACCTATTACCCACCCTTTCCTACACCCTCCCCATGACAGCAAACAATCAGGTATAGGTTGTACAAGCACAATCATATTTAACATATTTCCATTTAAGTCATATTGTGAAAGAAGAATTAGAACTGGGGCAGCTAGATGGAGCAGTGAATAGAGCACCAGTCCTGAAGTCAGGAGGACCTGAGTTCAAATCTGGTCTTAGACACTTAATAATTGCTTAGCTGTGTGACTATGGGCAAGTCACTTAACCCCATTGCCTTAAATTAAAAAAAAGAAGAAGAAATAAAACTAGTAGGGAAAAAATTCATAAGAAAGAAAGAAAAAATATAAACAAAGTTTTAAAAAGTGAACATAGAATGTTTTGCTCTGCATTCAGATTGCATAGATTTTTTTTTTCCTTCTGGATATGGATGGCATTTTCCCTAAGAGGTATCTCAGGATTGTCTTTGATCCCTGAACTTCTAAGAGGAGCTGCACCCATCATAGTTAACATCTCACAATGTTGCTGTTAATGTGTATATTGTTCTGGTTCTGCTCATTGCACTCAGTATCAGTTCATGTAGATTTTTCCTGGCTTTTCTGAAGTCTGGCAATTCATGATTTCTTACAGAAAAAAAGTACTGCATTATACTCATGTGCTATAACTTGTTCAGTCATTCCCCAGCTGATATGCATCTTCTCAATTTCCAAGTCTTTGTCTATACAAAAATAGAGCAGTATTTTACATAGTTTTTCAAAAAAAAATAAACTGTGAAATGGAAATTCATGATTTTATATTGAATCCACTTTTTGTTGTCTACAGTACATGGAAATGTTCTCTTTTTTATCTTTTTGGATTTAAGTTCAAAATGAATAAAAATTTAAAAGAAAAAGAATAGCTTTGGAAAAATTCAGAAAAAAGGGACTTTTTTTTAATCAAGAAAAGAATTCTCTGCCTCCCTCATCTCTCTCTCCATCACTATGAATACTCTGTGTGTGGTCAGCTCTATACAGGTTGTTTGTTCCTTTATTTTAAGACTGATCTCAGGGGGGCGGAGCCAAGATGGAGACAAGAAGGGATCCAGTCTTAGGAGCTCTCTGATAAAATTCATCAGCTAAGGACTCTAACTAAATTTTCGAGATACAGAACCCTCAAAGGGACCCAGTGAGGCAGTTCTCCTACTCAAGGTAACCTGGAAAAGAGCAGAAAGGCTCTGCTCCCCGGGATCAGAGAGGCAGCCCGCCAGAGGGGTGGTCCGCCAGAGCCAAAGAACTTCAGCCTCCCAGAGGCAGCCCCAAGGTGCTGGGAGTCTCACCTCACAGCAGCGGGGGAGTCTCCTGAGCTGTACCCCGAGGAGCACTGGGCACAAAGTGGGGGAACAGCGGGGGACCTCTGCCAGAGCGGGCACGTGGAGCCCAGCCCTCAGGGCACACAGCAAGCAGCATGGTCTTTCCCCAGCCCTGATCCAGGAAACAGAAGCAGGCAGAGCAGGTAAGCAGGAGCCCCCAGGGCATGAGCCCATTGAACTGAGGGAGGGGAGTGAAGAGAGAGAGAGAGAGAGAGAGAGACTGCAGAGCTCTGTCCTCTGCCTGTGGAACAGGACTCTGGGGCTCTGACCACATTCAGATCCAGATCGCAGTCTAGGCCCCCCCATAGAACAGCAGGGCCACCCCACCCCAGCCCCGTGGCAGAGGGAGGTGCTTATGGTCATTCACAGACCAGGAGGGAGGACAGAGCCTCACACACTGAGACCCTTGTGGGAGTGTCCCAAAAGCTCAGGAAGCACCCCAAAACCAGGCCCACACTGGGAAAAATGAGCAAGCAAAGAAACAAAAGGAAGACTATTGAGAAATATTTTGCAAATGAGCCCAAGAAGGATCAAAATACTCAGTCTGAAGATGAGGAAGCACAAGCTCCTGCATCTAAAGACTCCAAGAAAAACAGAAATTGGGCTCAGGCTATGAGAGAGCTCAAAAAAGACTTTGAAAATCAAATGAGGGAGTTGGAAGAAAAACTGGGAAAAGAAAGGAGAGAGATGCAGGAAAAACATGAAAATGAAGTCAGCAGCTTAGTCAAGGAAATCCAAAAAAAAATGCTGAAGAAAATAGCATGCTAAAAACCAGCTTAGGTCAAATGGATAAAACAGTTCAAAAAGTTATTGAGGAGAAGAATGCTTTAAAAAGCAAAATTGGCCAGATGGAAAAAGAGATGAGAAAACTCTCTGAGGAGAACAAATCCTTCAGACAAAGAATAGAATTCAGGGACATTGATGAATTTACCAGAAATCAGGAATCAATACTTCAAAACCAAAAAAAATGAAAAATTAGAAGAAAATGTGAAATATCTCATTGAAAAAACAACTGATATGGAAAACAGACTTAGGAAAGATAATTTAAAAATTATTGGAATACCTGAAAGTCATGATCAGGAAAAGAGCCTTGACATCATTTTCAAAGAATTACTACAGGAAAATTGCCCTGATATTCTAGAAGCAGAGGGCAAAATAGAAATGGAGAGAATCCACTGATCCCCCCGAGAAAGAGATCCCAAAAAACCAACCCCCAGGAATATCATAGCCAAGTTCCAGAACTCCCAAGTCAAAGAGAAAATATTACAAGCAGCCAGAAGGACACAGTTCAAATATTGTGAAGCTGTAGTCAGGATCACACAGGACTTAGCAGCAACTACATTGGAAGCTCGTAGGGCTTGGAATACAATATACCGGAAGGCAAAAGAGCTTAGAATGCAGCCAAGAATGAACTACCCAGCAAGGCTGAATGCCCTCTTCTAGGGAAAAGGATGGACTTTCAATGAACCAGGGGAATTTCAAATGTTCCTGTTGGAATGGCCAGAGCTGAACAGAAGGCTTGATCTTCAAACTCAGGACTCAGGTGAAGCATGGAGATTGGAGGAGAGGGGGGAAATATGAGGGACTTAATGAGGCTGAACTGCATGTATTCCTGCATAGAAAAATGACACTGATAATACTCATATGAACCTTCTCAGTTAATAGAGCAGGTAGAGAGAGCTTTTATAGTTGAAGCACAGGAGAAAGCTGAATTCGAAGATAAAATATGCAGTAAAAATGGAGTCAATAGAAAAAAAGGGAAATGGAATGGGAGAAAGAAAAAGGAGGGCGGGGGGGAATAGTCCAAGATATTTCACATAAGATTTTTTTTTATTACAATGAGCTATTGCAATGATATGGAAGTGGGGAGGCAAGGGGGAATGAGGGAACCTTTGCTCTCATCAGAGATGGCTAGGAGAGGAAACAGCATATATACTCAATGGGGTATAGACATCTGGAGTAAGAAGGAGGGGGGAGCAGGGGGAAGGGGTGGGGATATGAATAAAGGAGGAGAGGATGGACCATGGGGGAAAAGAGGTCAGATATAACACATTTTCTTTCTTGCTTCTTGCAAGGGGCTGGGATTGGAAGGCCTGCCCAGGACCACAGGGCCGGGTGGATTCTGGGCCTAAGGGATGGTATGGGGGCTCAGGGCCTCTTGGCCCCAGGACCAGGGATCTGTCTGCTGCACCACTCAGCAACCCTACAGCAGCATCAGAGTGAAAGGAGAGAGAAAATAGAGTACATGATAGTGGAGAAATAAGAAAGGAGGGAGTTGCGCTCAGCAATGGCACGGGTGGAAAAATATGGAAATAACTTTTGTGATGGACTTATCATAAAGAATGTGATCCACCCATGACAGAGTTGTTGGTGTTGGAACAAAGACTCAAGCACATTTTTTATTGTTATTGTTTGGGGGAGGGTGCAGGGCAAGTGGGGCTGGATGGCCTGCCTGGGGCCACATAGCAGGGTGATCTTTGGGTGTCTGGGGCCAGATTTGAACCCAGGTGCTCCTGGCCCAAGGGCCAATGCTCTGTCTGCCACCCAGCCACCCCTACTATTATTACTATTTTATTTTATTTTGGGTCTTTTTGTCTTTCTTTTTTTTTGGTTTTTGCAGGGCAGTGGGGATCCGGTGGCTTGCATGTCACACGGCTGGGTGATTGTTGGGTTTTTCGAGGCTGGATATGGACTTGGGTGCTCGTGGCTCCAGGGCTGGTGCCTCGTCCATTGTGCTACCTGGCCATACCTACAATTATTACTATTATTTTTTTTGTTTTAATTTTTTTCTCTCCCCTTTACCTTTTTTGCCCAAGCAAGTCTATCTATATTCATGGGGGGAGGGGTATTTTGGTTACTTGTAAACAAGAATATTTTATTAATGTAAAAAAAAACATTTGTACAAAATTAGAATAAAAAATAAATTTAATAAAATAAAATAAAATGGAAAAAAATTTTAAAAAAAGACTGATCTCAGAAACTTTTATGATGAATGAAAAGTGTTAGTTCACTTTATTGTGAGTGAGGCAGGGGAGAAGGTGAGGGCTGAAGGAGGGAAAGGGTAAAACATCATTTCTAAAACCAAATCTCTTCATCCAATTCTACTAGGAGTTCAGAAAATCACAGATGTTTAGGATTAGAAGTTGTTTCAACCTTCATCTAGATTAATCCATGCAGAAAAGGAAATCCCACTGCATCATATAAAATAAAGGGTTATCCAGTCACTGCAAGAAGATCTTCAAGGAAAAAGAACTCACAACCCCCTTCAGGCAGCTTCTTTCATTTTGGATCAGTTCTAATCCTTAGCAAGATCCCTTTGATTTCTAGCCTAGATGGGACTCTTTCCAGTTTTTACCCATTGCTTCTGGTTATTCTTTCTGAAGCCAAACAAATCAAGTATAATTTATTCTTCCAAACCCTTTCAACACTTGAAGACAGCTTCCATTCCCCACCATGTCTTCTTTACTTCAGATGAAATACCGTCCTTTTGGGCTCATTTCTTTAATTGCTTTAATTCAGCAATACAGGGAAGTTGACTCTTTTTCTTATTATCTTATTTCCCCCAATTACATGCAGAATTTTTAGCATTCATTTTTTAAAATGTAGAGTTCCAGATTCCCTCCCTCCTCTCCTTCCCCCTCATGAAGAAGACAATCAATTTGATAGAGGTTTTACATGTGCAGCCATGAAAAATAGATTTCATATTAGTCACGTTGTGAAAGAAAACACGGAGAAAGAAAAAACTCAAGAAAAATAAAGAAATCTTTAAAAACTATGCCTCTATGTGCATTCACATTCTATCATTTTTTCATTCTCTGGAGATGTATAGCATTTTTCATCATAAATCAGAAGTTGGTTCTTAGGCTAAATCCAGTTCCCTCATTAGCAAAAGTCAAAATTATACTAGCATTATTCTAGAATTTTCAAAATTAATTTTCAAAGGGGTTCAGTTTTATTAGTAATCAAATGAATTTGAAACATATCCATTACATTACTGGGAGCTGTAGAGCCTTCAAAATCCTCCCACATACAATAGAGCAAAGCTGAACTTCCATATGGTCCTTGGTGTGACATCCAAGTTTCTGGATAATCCAGAGGGGCCTTCATTCATCTAATCCAACCTCCACATTTTATAGAGCAAGAAATAGAGAGTTTAAGTGACTTGTCCAATGTTGTTTAGGTAGCAAGCTGGAAAGACAGGTTTTGGTCTCAGATTCTCCAACTTCAAACCTAGCTCTTTCTCTATCACCCAACCCTTAGTTGAAAGCCATGTTGATTTCATAATACATTTACTTCTTCTTTAATGCATTACATAATATTTAAATATGTAACCATGGGTTTATCAGTATCATTACCTTAGAGGATTGGTGAACCGAGGTAGGTGTTTAGCCAGTATCCCCAAGATATCATTCAGTATTACCCAAATTCCTAATGGGTTTTGTGGATCTTGAATGAACTTGAAGAAGCAGCAGTGTCCATGCAACAGAAACTGGGGTCTACATCCTCACGGGTCTTCATTCAGGACTATATGAGCAGGAGTTGCCTAATGGCTAGCAGCCTCACTCAGTGAATGAACACAAATAGAGACCATGGCGTCCAACATTCCAACCATAATGTAGTAAAGATGAAAAGCAGATAAAATTGAATGGCATAGTGATTAGAATGTTGGATTCATGGGGCGGCTAGGTGGCATAGTGGATCAAGCACCGGCCTTGGAGTCAGGAGTACCTGGGTTCAAATCCGGTCTCAGACACTTAATAAAATTACCTAGCTGTTTGGCCTTGGGCAAGCCACTTAACCCTGTTTGCCTTGCAAAAAAAAAAAAAAAAAAAAGAATGTTGGACTCAAATTCAGGAAGACTCATCATCCTGAGTTCAAGTCCAACCTCAGACACTTACTAACCATGTGACCCTGGACTAGTCATTTCCCCCACTTTGCTTCATTCTTCATCAGTTAAATGAACTAGAGAAAGAAATGACAAGCTACTCCAGTATCTCTGTCAAGAAAATCTCATAGGGGGTGGCTAGGTGGTACAATGGATAAAGCACTGGCCCTGGAGTCAGGAGTACCTGGGTTCAAATCCGGTCTCAGACACTTAATAATTACCTAGCTGTTTGGCCTTGGGCAAGCCACTTAACCCCATTTGCCTTGTAAAAACCTAAAAAAAAATCTCATAGGAGTCATGAAGAGTCAGACATGTTTTAACAAGATGAGATTTGACACAACCACAACAAAATCAACAGATCACGGAGCTGTATTGAGACTACACTTAGTTCCAAAGACCTTACTTTCCCACTTCTATCCTCTTGAGAAAATTCTCTTTTGCCAAAGTAAGTGTCATTGCATCTTCATATTCCTCTAAGAGAAGAGAAAGGGAGAGAAGAGTTTCTGTCTAGTCTCTTTTATACCCCCATAGAGTTTACATAATAGTCCCTGAATGCTCATTTTTGTCATTCGAAGTTGTTAAAACTAGGTGACCATTAACCAGAATAGGAATCTCTCTCGGTGTGTCTCTCTCTGTCTCTCTGTCTCTGTCTCTCTGTCTCTCTCTCTCTCTCTCTCTCTCTCTCTCTCTCTCTCTCTCTCTCTCTCTCTCTCTGTAAGTTGGTAGAAGAGAGTATACTATTTTCTTAACTTTTCAGAATGTATGAGTCCCGATCACACCTCAGAACTAGAAAGAGGAGGGAGAAAAACGGGGAGTAAGAAGGGGAGGATAGCTGTTTATGTTGTCTGAGCTTACCTTGGGGTTGATTCCACTGCTCTGTAGCTGCTTTGCCCCATCACCTGGATTGTGTTTTTCTTTGGGGGGGGGGGGGTGTTAATAAGGGGGAGGAGTGAAACAGGAAAGCAGTTGGCTATGTACTTTGGCCAGACAGGTTGGAATAGCGCAGAGAGAGCTAGGCTAGAATCAGAAAGGCCAAGTTGGAAGTCCCACCTTCGGGTCACTCAGTGATAATGGACATGTCATGCAATTTCCCAGTTCTCTAAGACATCTCTCTTTAAGAATTATCTCCAAATCTTTACATAGAGCAACACTTTAGGTAAAAACAAATGTACATACACCTCCTATTATTTAATTATAAATTTTAATTATATATATTTTTCATTTTATATTTTTTATATTTTATATTTTATTTTATATTTATTTTAATTATATATAATATATATGTACTAATGTGCTAATATTATAAAACACAAAAATAGAAAATTTTAAAGATTAAAGATGTTGCAATATTTTGAAAATATTTCATTAAAAATAACATTTTGGAGGTGGCTAGGTTGCACAGTGGATAGAGCACCGGCCCCGGAGTCAGGAGTACCTGATTTCAAATCCGGCCTCAGACACTTAATAATTACCTAGCTGTGTGGCCTTGGGCAAGCCACTTAACCCCATTGCCTTGCAAAATTTTTAAAAAAACCTAAAATAATTAATAACTTTTTGTTTAAATTACTATTAACTAGGTGGTGAAGTAGATAGAGCACTGGCACTGGAGTCAGGAGAACCTGTGTTCAAATCCAGCCTCAGACACTTAATAATTACCTAGCTGTGTGACCTTGGACAAGTCACTTAACCCCATTGCCTTAAATAAATGAAAAAATCTTTTTTAAAATCTTTTAAAAATTTTTATTAGTAAAATGATAAATTTAAATGAGAGTAATATAATAATCTACTTTATTACTTTTTAAAATTTTAGTCTAACACCATGTAATAAAGCAATTTGAGGTTTATAAATTTGGTTGGTTATAAATTTGGTGGTTATAAATTTGATTGATTTCAATGTGGTTGACATCACTAAAAAAATCATCTCACAATGATGCAAAGATCCAAATGGAAGGGGAGCACTGCTGGTTATCCTTACTAAATCATGATACTTATTTTTCCTATAACATCCAACAATTTTACAAAAGTTTTGTTGAAACTCAACCAGGAAATTTCCATTTTCCATGATACCAAACAGCTGTTTTTATTAACTAAAGGGAAGTTATTATAATTTTCTTTTTGGTGACAAATAGGTTTAAAAAATACTGAAATTCTTCATTTGGAAAAATTAACAGTCTAGAAAATTCTGCCTCCGTGGTTTTTATATGTGCAAATATAAGAACTTTTAGGGGTCACTTTAAAAAATCATTTTTAGCAATCAAGGGAGAAGAGAGTAAGTATATAAGAAGAGATGCTGGTCTCAGACACTTCAAAAAGGATGAGGATTAAGCAAAGGTCATTAGCTCTGGCAATTAAAAGATGATTGGAAACTTTAAAGAATGGAGTTTTAATTGAATGAAGAGTCAGGGTTAACAAGGTGCTTAGGAACCTGCTAGTTGAGATATGGAGCCCCACAAAGAAACTGGGAAGCTCAGAAGCAGAGTGTGTTTGAAGGGGGAAATGATGCAGTGAACGCTAAAATGAACGTTAAGAACCTTTCATATTTGCCCATTCTGTATGACTTACTCTTTTTTTTACAGAAAAATTAAAAATGCAAAATGATGTTCTCACTAATCACTGCCCAAGACCATAGAAATATATTACCCAAAAGGACACATGCAATGACTACAATGTGGTCTGGACGTGGAGCCTTGGTAGATTTGTGGGGCTGTGGGGAGGGGGCGGGACTTTGCTTGCCTGTCTATTGAGGATACTGTTTCAAGTTAAGGTTGAACTGCCTTGTGGGATTAAAAATGAATACAGACAGGGAGGCCAGCCAAGGGAATGAGAAGAGTGCTTTTGTTGTTTGTTGATCATTGAGTCATTTCATTCATGTCCTATTTGGGTTTTCTTGGCAAAGAGAATGCAGAGGTTTGCCATTTCCTTCCCCAATTCATTTTATAGATGAGGAAACTAAGGGGAAAAGGGTAAAATGACTTGCCTATGGGTTACAGCGCTAACAAGTAACTGAGGCCAAATTGGAAGCTCATTAAGACATCTTCCCAGGACCAGCACCCTGTTCACTATGGGACCACCTAACTAAATTAGAATGTGATTGTTTATGTTGGAGCAAAAGGATTTGAGCATAACTAATATTACCTCTCTCTACGCAGTTGACCACACCCCACCTTGGGCTCTGGCTTTATCCCTCCAGTCCCCTCTCCTCGTTCTATTATAATAACTTGCAAAGTTAGTGCCATCTTGAATGAGTGAAGTTATAACAGTAACAAAATAAAAAATTGTTAGACCTAACTTGGAAAAAAATAAAGCCCAAACGTTTCATAAGGAAAATGATGAAGAAAGAAAATTATAGATGGGGAAAAAAGTGCTGAACCTGTCTTCAGGTTGAACCTGAGTTCAAATACAGCCTCAGACATTTATTAACTATGTAACCCTAAGCATGTCACTTGATCACTGGCTGCTTCAGTTCCTCCATCTGAGATATAATAATTATTTTCAGGGATCCTAATTATTATTTTCATTATCATCAAAATAAGGATAAACAAAGAATCTGTCTACCAAGGATAATATTAGTAACTATATTAATATTTGCAAATTTTAAAAGTTCTGAATAAATGCTAGGTGCTGGTGTTGTCGTTGTAGTTTTTCAAGGGACCTTTTCAACCCAAAGGATTACAATATTTTTAGAAGTATAGGTAGGGGAGGCTAGGTGGCATAGTGAATAAAGCACCGGCCTTGGAGTCAGGAGTACCCGGGTTCAAATCCGGTGTCAGACACTTAATAATTGCCTAACTGTGTGGCCTTGGGAAAGCCACTTAACCCCATTTGCCTTGCAAAAAAAAAAAAAAAGTATAGGGGTCAGTTTTTTTAATGCCATTTTATTTTGTTTTCAAATTTGTATGTTTTTCTCCCACCCTCCAAATCTTAATAAAACAAAGGAAAAAGGTGTTACAAACTTTATAGTCAAGCAAAAATATTCAAGTTTCTTTTGATAAAACACGAACTAGATCAAATTTCACTATTGTGGCAACATGTACTACATGCTACATACTACATACTCTATAGAAGAAGGATTAGATTGGTGGTTGTTAGGAATTCAGTATGACCTTTGCTTTCAAGGAAATTTATGTATGATGGGCAAACAAGGGCAAGCATTTATACAGTTAAATATAAATATCAAGAACATATAAACAAATGCATTACTATCTACTGTTGTTTCTAGGTACATCAACAAAATAACAAGAGTGTTGCTTATTCCCCTAGAAGAATAGGATTAAGGGATCAAGGTGGGATTTGTCTAAAAAGGATTTATGAAGATATCGAGCAGAGATTTGAGGGAGATTTAGTGGAAAAGGGAAAAGAAAATATTCAGAAAGAAGAGTGAGTCGCATGTTGGGAAGATAAGCTATATCTTTATTTGGCTAAAGCTAAAAATGTGAGTCAGGAACCAATGATAAATAGAAGTCAATTAAAGAGTTTCCTTGTTTTAGAGTTTTAGACTTATACAACTGGATTTATGAATACTGACTCCTCTGGATTACTATATATTCAGGACTAAGGGAGTGCTAAAAGATTGAAGGACTCTATCTCAGAATAAGGGTGCTGAAATATTATTTTGTGAAGAAGAGTCTAACAAAATAGACCAAAGAAAGGATACTTCAAATGGAAACCCTGACAACACAAAAATTGGTGAAATTGAATGGCATGTACTTCATCCTAGTCATTTCAAAGGAAACATCAGAATGCCTGAATCAATAGTGGGAAATACTATCAAACCCATGAGGTGAAATTTTTAAAAAGGAAAATTGCATCAACTTTTGTGGTGCTCAAATAATGCAAGAAATAGAAATGCTACAATGAGTGAAATGGAGTGCTTTTAAGGTACAAAGATTGATGATTGAAATCAATACATTTCTCCTACCAGAGCAGTCATTCAAATAAAAGCTTCAAGTTTATTTTAGACTGTGAAAGAAAATTGAAGTGAAATGGATAGTGAAGACACTTTAACTGAAAGCAATAGTAGGCTCGATCCTTTTAAAAATCAAGTTCAAGGGAAGGGTAGATGGTACAAAAATGAGGAACTCATAAACTTGGAAGTGGATGAAGGTTGAAAACTACATTTCCGCTTGTAGTTGTAAAAATAAAACAAAATAAAAATAAGTAAAAATAAAAATCAACTTGAATTCCATAATATTATAGTTATTGGAGAGGCAACTGGGCAGATGAGGATTCATTGTATTATGAAGGAAATAATGGGCAGCTATGTGATGCAGTGGATAGACCTTGGAGTCAAGAGTTCAAATTCAAGCTCAGACACTAGCTGTGTGATCCTGGATAAATCACTTAGCCCTGTTTGCCTTAGTTTACCCAGCTATAAAAATGAGCTAGGAAGAAAATGGAAAACCATTCCAGCATCTTTGTCAAGAAAACTACAAAGGAAGTCACAGACACAAATGAGCAACAACAATTAAAGAAGGTAGATACACTATTGAACATAATTTTATTGTAGATGAGTTAGATGTATGCCAGAAAAGATTCATTTCAAGAATTTACATTTTTTTTTTAGGTTTTTGCAAGGAAAATGGGGTTAAGTGGCTTGCCCAAGGCCAGGCAACTAGGTACTTATTAAGTGTCTGAGACCGGATTTGAACCCAGGTACTCCTGACTCCAGGGCTGGTGCTTTATCCACTGCACCACCTAGCCACCCCCAAAATTTACATTTTTAAAAAAGAAAGAGCTCAACATGAATTTCAACACGAAAATGGTCAAGAATCCTAATGAAGAAGAAGAGTTGAAATGAAAACTAATGCTTTTTTTGTTGTTCAGTCTTGTCCAAATAAGGTTAAGTGACTTGCAAACAGGGTTAAATGACTTGTTCAGGGTCACATAGCTGTTACTTGAATTCATGTCTTTCTGACTATCCAGAGCTCTATTCTTTGCACTACATCTTGTGTTCTAACAGGAAACAAACATCAACTCCCCAGTTTTTGATAGTTAAACAAGAAAAAGCAGGGTGATTGAAACTATTCTAAAAGGTCGGGTTTTCAAATTATTTTCATCCAGCAATTGAAAAATATTTTAAGAACAACAATATCTCCTCTAAAGCATAACTGATTTTAGATAATGCCCCAAGTAATCTAACTCTATTTGGTCCAATGTGTGAGAATGTGAACCTGCAAATCCACTGATTTGTGTCTAGCAATGTATAAATGCTGCATCAATCAGTGTATGAATGCTGTTAAAATATTTTAAATGACAATAATAATGGTTTTACTATTTTCCAGAGTAGATTTATCTTTAAATACAATATTCAATCATTTTAATGGTTTTTAAATTTCACTTTCTATCACTACTCTATTATTTGACTTGTAATAAACTTGGATGAGGAAAGTATTTTTCTTATCCTTTGCTGTTATATACCATTCATAACGAGATTTTTTAAATTAATTAAACTTTTTTTCTTTGTATGTTTATATTCAATTTAACTTAATAGTGTAAATTCAAATAATGTGACTACTTCATAGAATTCGTTATTTGTTCTAGTTGTACCCCACCTATATTTATTGCATTCTAATTTTTCAGGGCATTCCCACATTTTCTGCCTTCTGTTCTAAACTATTATTTTCATTTTGGTTTTCTGCCTCCCAAACTCTGATTTCATTTTTAAAAAGTCTCTTAGCTCATTTCTTCCAGCTATTCTTGTGGTCTTTATGGTCATGGTATCTTTTATCTGAAGATCTGCTTATAGTTGTGGATTCACTCTCTTTGGGGGAGACTCCTTCTTGGGTGTATCTGGACTCTTATTATTTCTTCATTGTGTAAAGTGTCTTCTAGTTGTTAATATTGGCAGCTTGAGTTTCTGGTTTAGGACTTTGTGTTAAGGCCAGGACCTTCCCTTATATTCTAAGATGGGGAGTTCTGGCCTTATTGGACCAGACCTACAATCAATGGGCTTAGAGTAGTGTTAGGTTTCAGGTTTCTTTTCCTCCATCATCATCAAGTCTCACTAGATTGTTCCTTGGCAAAGTATCAATGTCTTTAGGTCCCCCTAAGTGTCTCAGGATACAGTGTTACAGACTTCCAGCCCCATTGCAATATACCAGGCAGAGTATTGCCAGCTTCTGATCAATCTACACCTTCTGAGACCAGAACCCTATGGACTTCTGACCATGGATTTCCAAAATCCATTAACAGATCAAGGTAGGCTTCAGATCCCTGGAACAGCCTTAGTCTGAACATTGGTAGATTTCTAACCTAGTTACCAGAGCTTACTCACTTCTCTGGAAGGACCCCTCTAATGAATGTCTATAGTCTTCTAGAAATCTTTTTTATGCAGTCTCAGATTGAATGAAGGTACTTAAAAGTTGTTTCTTAAATTTCTTAATCATTGTGGAATCTCATTCATTCTCTTTTAGATCTTTGCAAAACTATATACCAAAAAAACCCCAAGCTTCTCAATGACTCTTCACATCACCATATTAATAAAATATACATTAAATTATTATTCTATAGAGTCCAACGTCTATTTGTCCCAATAGCTTTATGTTCTACCGTGCAATATGTTAGTTATCCCCACAGCTTTTTGTCACCTTCAGCTATGATAAGAATGCCATCGATGAATTGATTCAAGTCATTTGTCAAGATGACAAACAGCCATGAGGTCAAGCACAAATTTCCAGGATTTTCCACCAGAGATCTCTTTTCAAGTTGACCTCCATTAATTAATATCTGTTCCGGGGGCAGCTAGGTGGCACAGTGGATAGAGCACTGGCCTTGGAGTCAGGAGTACATGGGTTCAAATCCAGCCTCAGACACTTAATAATTATCTAGCCATGTGTCCTTGGGCAAGCCAATTAACCCCATTGCCTTGAAAAATCTAAAAAAAAATATCTGTTCTATTCAACTGTTCTAGAACTTTCTTAGAACTAGAACTTTCAACTAGTCCACCTCTCTGTCTTTTCATAAGATATCCGGAATGGATCAATTAACTAGGCATTTCTCTAACCAATAATGATTTAGAGCATTTTTTTTTCATATGACTGTAAGTTGTTTTGATTTCTTTATTGGAAAACTGCCTGTTCACATCCTTTGACTAAACAACTTTAATGAATACAAAAGAAAAGTTTGAAAATTATAGGAGAAATAAAGAAATGAAAATAAGCAGGCTAATGAACTGAAAAAATTTAAGAGCTTTTTATAATTTCTAACAAAAATAATAAACCATTATAGCTAACCTGATTTTTCAAAAAAGGAAAACCAAATTATCAAAATAAAAATAGCATGAGTTTATAGCAAATAGAGATCTAAAGGATTATTAGAAATTTATTTAAATGATTTCATGTTAACAAAATTTAAATTAAAAAGAATTGGATAAATAGCTATAATATATGAAATTCCAAAATGAGCAAAAGAGAAAATTTTGATCTTAAACAACACACATTAGTTTTAAAGCAAACTAAAAATGCAATAGGGGCAGTTAGGAGCCATTTTAGTAGATAGAGCACCAGGCTTGGAGGCAGGGATGTTTATTTTCGTGAGTTCTAATTCAGGCTCTGCTGTGTGACCCTGGACAAGTTATTTAGCAATGTTTGCCTCAATTTCCACAATAAAATGAGCTAGAGAAGAAAAATGGCAAACCACTCCAATATCTTTGCCAAAAAAAAAATTGAATCAAGGAAGAGACTGGCATGACTGAAATGACTAAACAATCTCAAAAGGTCTTTTCCAACTAAAGATATAAGATACGATGAACCAATGAATATAGATGCCAAGATTTTCAGTCAAATAAGAGAACAGAGACTGAAGCAATATATCTGGAAAATAATTTGCTTTGATCAAGTCATACTAATACTAAGGTTATTCAAAAAGGAAAATTAATTCATTTAATAAATCACAAAATCAATAAAAACCGTATGTTTATTTCAGTAGAATCAGAATAAAACTTTAGCCAGAATACAACCCTTATTTATGTTAAAAACTCTAAACATCATTACCTTGGAAGGACCCTTCTTTAATAGTAGCTAGGCAAGCACTGGCCTTGGTCAGGAAGACCTAAGTTCAGATCCAGCCTCAGAAACTTACTAGTTCTGTGACCTTGGACAAGTCACTTTGTCTGACTCAATTTCCTCATCTGTAAAATGGCAAAAATGATAGGACTAATCTCCCAATGTAGAAATAAGATAATATTTGTAAAATTCTTAGTAAATATCCCTATGTAGAAGTTGTTCAGTCATATCCAACTCTTTGTGACCTCATTGGCCATTCATAGAAAATCAGAACCTTCTATCCTCCACTATCTCTCAAAGTCTGTCCAAGTTAATAGAGTATTAGGTGGTTAAGTTGAACTAGGGTACTTATCTTTAGACTCCTATAAATAAGGGAATATAATTGCTAGAGGCTGATGCCAATAGCAAAGGGAAAAGATTCCACAACTTCCCAATATTCATCCTTTATTACTGAAGATGACTGAAGACCAGAAAGATGATGTCTTGACTTGAACATGAATTGGATTTAAGTGAAACAGAGGTGTGCAAAGTCATCAGCCTCACTCTTTTCCTGAGTCATCAAAATCCCATGGCAGAACAAAAGTCAAGACAATTGACCTGGATGCAGTGGATGACCTTGGCATCATTGATGTTTGACCAAGCCCTAAGTGCTTGTTTCAGTCTCCTTCAGTGCCATTGGAACAAATTGTTCTCATCCACCCTTTCCACCAGGGAAAGTCTTCCCATTGTTAAGAGGAAACATTCCCCTAATTCAGCAACAGATCTGAGGCCTGTTGGTTACCCTCATCCTATCTGCCCAAATGCTTCACAGTACACACAATAACTTCAGGAGTCACAGATGAGACCTGGCTAAAAGATAGACACCAAAGTTGGATAAGTGCCCTTAATACAGCTCAGCAACCCTCATACCAGAGGACCTAGTCCTCCCTGAATACCCCCCATATTCAGACTATAAATTCTCTATAGGAACCAATTTAACCTGAATCTCAGAGAGCGTGATCAGAGAAACAACATGTTATACAATATAATATACAATATATTTATACACTATCTAATGGGTGCATAAACTATGAAGACACATGAAAGATTTTACAAATATGACTATGAAACATTACTTTTAGAAACAAAGAGACCAAAAAAAAAATAAATAGAAGACCATGTGATGAGCAAGATGGTAGAATAGCTATTTTCTGAAAATGTAAATGTCTCCATTGTCAAAAACCTCTACAAGGTAAATACCACACAAGGTAAAAAAACGCATAAATCAATAGATGAATTAATGAAGGAATGAATGGATAAATAAATAAATAAAAACTGTGAAATAAGAAGATGTAAATGCTTAGAACTAACTCATTCTCCTATCCAGCAGTATGTTGGATAAAGGTACCACAGGTTAAACAAAAAAAGAATTCTTTCTGGTTTGTGTTTCAGGTTCTAACCATGGGGGACCCAAGCTATCCTTCTCTCTTCCTTTATCTGACTGAATCTTCGCTTACCCCACAAGAAGCAACAATCTTATATAGAAAAGGGAGGGAGGGATAAAGGGAGTAGTTGCAGAAGATATGAAGAGTGCAGAGTCAGTGAGAAAGGGGAAAACATTCCAATTCAGGGAAAGGAGACTAAATGACTATTTGGAGCCAGAAGTCACTCTGGGTAGACAGGTAGACCAGGCCTCCATGTTTCCCAGCACAAGGAGTCAAAGGAGGTTCAGTCTCCATGGAAATTTGCAACAATGAAAAAGGAGAGAGGACAAAAACCAAGGAGAGAAACAAAAGATAAGCCACTGGAATACCAGAAAAAGGCAGAAAATCCAAAAGTTCCAGGAGGAAGATAAAGCTAGCTCATAAGAAGATAATTCAATAAAAAAGGTCCATAAAGAGGAGAGGAGAAAAATAAGTAAAACTCCAAAAAGATGTAAAAATACACATGCACGTATAATACAATTGTAAATAATGTTAGAACTGAAACCATCCAAATTCATTTTGGCCTGTACTTTAGCTAGGTGAGAACGTGTCTCAATCAATCAATCAAAAGACCTAATGTTAAAACTCCTTGAAAACTATTTGAAGTGAAATGATAACAGACAAGATAACTCGTCTGACTGGCTGTGGAATTTCCTTATAGCTTCTCAGTCCTGTATAACAGTGTCCAAATGGATGGAATTTGTGGAAAGGATTCCATAAATTGGTACATTTTTCTTTCTTTCCTAACTCAATGGAAGAGCTGCCTTGCAGAAGGAGGGAGAAGATACCAAAAGGAGAGGCTTCAGCTTCTGCCTTCCTTAGATCTCTTCCCTTGCCCCACCCCCTTGATTTGAGGATAATGATAATAGAGGCTTTGAAATTTCAGCCTGGTGGATGTTTGAATTTTCCATTTTGCCATCTTACTCTTGGGACATCAGTAACTCCCATCTTACCACTGGTGTCCTAGAATGACTGAATCATGTTCTCTGATTGGCTGACAGTGATATCTGCCTCCGATGCCAAGGACAAAGATGGATATAGATTCACACTGTGTGTTAGGGGAACTTCTTGAGCACCTCATAAATAGGATAAAAGGACTTCTGATCTGTGCTTACCCTTTTGCTCTCATGAATTCTTTGAGATTAAGAATATTTTCCCTCAGACTCTATGTATTTCTGGGAGAATGTGTCACAGACATTTGGGGGGAGATGTTTTGTAGAAGTTGTTCTTATTTTATTACCTATAACACTTCTCAGTAATTGTTCTTCTAGTACTCCTCTTTCTAAAGGCTTCATAATTTTGGATGGCTAAATTGATTCTCAACCAATAATCTTGTGGGAAAGCAGACCAGTGAGGGCTTTATACATGTCCCCTCAAGGGTCTTCCCTTCCCCAATGAGAATATATAGCCTTTCTCTGAGGATTTAATTTATCAGTGGGAATGGAAGTTAGAATAAAAATTCTTAAAGTTTATATGGGCTATTTAATATAAAAAAGGAAATTAGCCAAAATCCTAATTTTGGGAGACTTCCCAGAAACCATAGACTCATGTAAAGAAACTCCAGAATGACTCAAAAGGGAAATAAAATTTTATAAGAAGGCAATAGGAATTAGATTAGAAATCACAATTTGCAATGCAGAATTTTAAAAAAGACAGGCAATAAGGTACAAGATTATCAATTTAATTCTGAAAGTGACTTTAGAGACAATCCAGTCTAGCACCTTCATTTATAAATGAAAAAAAAAATTGAGTGACTTATACAGCTAGTAAGAGTCAGAAAAGAGACAGGCTATCATGTCCTCTGACTTCAGATTCAGGGCAGAAGTAGCTTTTTAATTTATAGGATATGATGAAGAATATCTCCAAATGATTAGACACTCTGAGAGAGAGAAAACAACAAACAGAACACAAAAAATACTAGTGTGGAAGAAAATTTGTCAGAAGATAATATTTTTAAATGAATTCAATACAAACTAAAGCAATTGACTTTAAAACAGATGCACAGAGAATACATAAGAATCAGGTCTCCCAAAAGATCACAACAAATCAGAAACCTGAACATCATAATGAAAGAAATAATATTTTATTCCTTTTATTTTTATTTTTTCAATTACATGCAAAGATAGTTTTCGACATTCATGCTTTTGCAAGCTTTTGAGTTTCAGATTTTTCTACCACATTCCTTTCCCTCCCCCCATTTTAGCAGTAAACAATCTGATAAAACTTGTATATGTACAATCATTGTTTAACAAATTAATGAAGGAAATAATACCAAAAAAAAGTTCTAAAGCTTTTGAGTAGATACACAAGCCCTGATTAATCAAACCCACAGATGATTATCAGAGAAAAACTGTAATCATGAAACTACGAGAAAAGCAGCCTCCATGTGATATTTAATCATCAGCTTCCTGACTTCTAGAATAAGCTAGTCTCTTCCCAGATTCATCCTGCCATTCTCTCAGCACAATCCACTTCAACTCTATTATTCCCATGATTCACTCCAATCCACATTATTCCTTCCATTGTGTTCTCTAGAATTTTCAATTCCATAATTAATGAATTTCCCCTCACTTTTAGACCTTTCTCCCATATTTCATCCATTTTTGGTACTCACAGATACTATTTCCTCCAGATGGCACTGACTCCCAGATTATCCTTTCCAACACTGACTGTACTCTCTCATTCTTTCCAATGCTAGTCCTGGTAGAAATCATAAGACTCCTTTATTGTCCTGTTAGTCCTGATTCTCCCTGTGTGGCTATCACACATCAACCTCTCCCTTTTCATATTATCCACATTTATCATTCAATCTGTATCTTCATGGTAGTTATCTCTTGACCTCATCATCCCCCCTTCTTTCTTCAGGAAATCTTTCCCTAACCCACAAAACTAGTCTTTGCACTAACTTTTGTTCTTATACTAGAGTACTTCAAATTACAAATTGATATCCCCTCAAATACACTAACCTCTCAATTACTCAGTCCTCTTAAATCCCATTACCTATCATCTCAATATTACATAAGGATGGTCACATCCTTTATCTCAGAATCTTACATATGTATTTCATTTTTATGATTAAAAAAATCTCCACAATCATGATATCAGCTAATCACCTCTTATCATTTCATCTCTCTATCCTAACCCTATTCTTTTTAAAGTATTTATTCTGAAATCAAACTCCAAAATAAAAGGAATTTCCATATTCATAGAATCCAAAAAGGATTCTACATAAAACCATGAATCTCCATTTAATTATTCTTATTTTAAAACAAGTTAGGAAGTATATATAATAAATTCCATTCATTAGTCTCAAAATTATTTTGCTTCTTTGATCCTTCCTTATTCTTTTCTTCATCTTCATCCTAAGTAATGATACCTCTTTTTCTCAATGGCATCCTCAGGCATTATCCCTCTTTTAACTTTCCCAACTATCTTTTTATGGAACTAGTTCCACTTTACACTTTCTTTTCTTCTGAAGTCTCTTTCCCCTTGTCCTATCAAAGTTCACATTTTACCAAATATCAACATCCTATCCTTTCTACCATTTATTTTTTTCTCTTCTGCTACTTATGTGCTACAATATGAAACTGAAAGAAATCAAGCCAAAAGGGGCTCTCAGTAGAGCAAGTTTCTCCAGAATTACTTCTTTATTCCACATCTCACAGAGGACATTACAATCTTTTTTTCTCCTCCTCACATCTCCAACACCAATCCTGCTCCCTCCCTCTCAACTTGTCTCATATTTTATTGAATAAAGACCATTCTTTGTGAGTTCCCTTTTCTGCTTTCCATATCTCAGAATCCTTTGATATTGTCCTCCTTTCCCCAATATATAATAGAGGTGTCTCTTTTTCTCAGCAAAGCTAATTCCTCTATTTATATTCTTGTTGCCAACCCTTCTTCTCCAGCAGATCGACCAACAATCATGTCTTCTCTAATCTTCAATTGCCCCTTATCAGGGGAGATTCCTTCCCTGTTGCCTATAGGATGCTTTCTTGCATCCTTAAGAAAGAAAAAAATCACCTTATTAAAATCTACCTTCCCCTCAATCTACTTTCTTATGCCTCTCTTCCCTTAAATAGAAAAATTCCTTAAAAGAGGGGGAAAAACTTTCTATACTATCAATCCATCACTCAACTAGAAATGTTCTACCCAACTTTATCATTTATCTCTTAATTGACAAACTCAACAACTTTACTGCCTTAACCTTGTGACAGACAGCACTTAACTGTAGAGCATCTACCTGATTCTCTTTCCTTAATGTTTACATGATATTCTCTCTCTCTCTCTCTCTCTCTCTCTCTCTCTCTCTCTCTCTCTCTCTCTCTCTCTCTCCCTCCCTCCCTCCCTCCCTCTCTCCTCTTCTCTTCCTCTCCTCTCCTCTTCGCTCTTCTTTTTTGTCCAGTTCATTTTACAGATTCAGAAACTGAAGCAAAACAGGGTCAAGTAACTTGTCCAAGGTCACATAGATAATACCTACGGTCAAATTTGAATGCAGAGAAATGAGTCTTCCTTACTCCATATCTGGAGCTCTATCCACCTAACTATCCCTAAACATTTCCATATGATGTTATAAGACCAGATAAATCTGAGGAGACTAGAAATGAAAATCAGTCTTTCTTCTGAGCTCATTTGAGTTTGATCCTTTCATAAAATAACACAATTTCCCTGGGTTTGCCATTATCTTTGGGATATAGTAAATCTAGAAAAATATGGCCAGGGAGTTTAGTGTGGTATTATACCAGTAGAGGAAGTATGACAAGAGATATCATTATCAAAAATGTTTACACAGAATCTGCCAGGCTTTTTCCAAGCAAATGATTACAAAAAATGTGTTGGGTGAAGAGAGATAAGTATATGTGGGTGTGTGCATGTGAGCTGTCAAAATTCTCCTAGAAATATTTCTAGCAGCCAATATCTCAGGGACTTCTGGCTGATAGGAAAGCTCACTAGGAAGGATGGAGGAAGGAAGACCATGTGAGCATCCTCATAATTCCAAATGTTAATTAACATATTACAAATGCAATAAACAAAATAATTGTTCTGATTTATCATATTTACCAATGCTTCACTTTAGAAAGATTTAGTTGATGTGTGAAAATAGTAAGGTTAAAGTATGTTTACTCTACTTTGAAAGAGTTCTGTTACTATGTCATCAATGGCCTGAGAAAGGGGCTAGTAGTTCATCTATCTAAAAGAGGATATAGTGATAATTATCTTGAAAAATCATGGTTCCTACAGTCAAAGAAACATAGAAGATTGAGCATTTATCTAACTATGAAAGTATAATTGGCCAGCCCAAGCCAAAACTTCCACATTGGGATATGAATGATCCAATCTGGTCTTCTCTTCTTCCTTCTTTTGCCAGCTAATTACCCAATTCTCTGCTTCTCTTTGGTTGTGAAAGCAGATGGTCTCATTTTGATTCACCTCATGTTTTGAAATAAGAAGTGAAGTCTGAGGCATTTCAAGACTTTTCTAAAAACTTTCCTAACTTTTTATAATATGATAAATTAATATCTATATATTCATTGCAATCTCTCATCCTCATTTCCTCTCTCTCTCTCTCTCTCTCTCTCTCACACACACACACACACACACACACACACACACCCCATATCCAATCTGTTGCTAAATCCTATTGATTCTACCATTTGTAACCACCCTCATGTAAATCTCTTTTTTTCCCCTCGGACACTGCCATCACTCTGGTACAGGCACTCATCACTTCATATTTGGACTGTTGAACTAGTTTTCTCCATAACCCTCCTTTGACTCTCTCTCTCTCTGGCTCCAACCCATCCTCCTCTCAATTATCATAATGATCTTCCTAAAATGCAGATCACAAAATTGTCACTCTCCCTTCTACCCCATTCAATAAACTTTAATGACTCCCCATCACCAAAAGTTCAAATATAAAATTCTCTGTTTAGCATTTGAATTCCTTCATAACCTGGTTCTTTCCTGATTTTTCACTCTTCTTATACATTATAATCCAGAGATATTAGTGCCCTTGCTGTTCCTCACACAAGAACTCCATCTACCAATTCATTATCCTTTTTTATTGACTACTCTCCATGTCTAATATGTGCTCCTTCCTCATTTCCACCTCTTGGTTTCCTTCAAATCTATCCCCAAATCTTCCTTTTGCATGAAGTTTTTCTAGACCCCTAAACCTTAGTGTCTTCCCTCCAAGGTTATTTCTATAGATAGATAGATGTAAGGATGGGCAGACAGACAGACAGACACAGACAGACAGACAGACAGATAGATAGATACAGTGGTAGATGGATAGATAGATAGATAGATAGATAGATAGATAGATGATACAGAGGTAGAGAGGTAAATGGATGGATGAATGGATGATAAATGGATGGATGGATGGATGGATAGATAGAGAGATAGATGGATACAGAGGTAGATAGATATACACATACAAGCATGAATATATACATGTATGTGTTGTTTATATAGGTATATATATATTATATATATATATATATATATAAATGTATGTATAGGTGTGTGGATATATATAGGTATATATAAAATAAAAAATTTTATATTGTCTCCCCCATTAGAATGTAAACTCCTTCACAGCAGGGACTGTTTTTGCCTTTGTTTATACCCCAGATCCATAGTATTGTATGTGGTACATAGTAAAGACTTAAAAATAATACTGAGATCTGGTGAAAATGACCAAAGCATTTGAAAAGGAACATTGTCTGAGAAGTCTCCCACCTATGTCATTTCCAATATAACCTTATTTAATGAACAAGTCTATATCTTGAGATGGTATATCCAACTGATATCCATAAATGGGAGTTGCAAGGGACCTATTTCAGAGGCCACCTGGTCTAGAAGAAAGTGATACACCTGGAGGATGGAATTTCCCTAAGATCACACAAGGAGGAAGCACCAGAGACTGTATTTGAACCAAGGTCATATCTCTGAGAATAAATAATTCAAATACCTTAAGCACTGATTTTTCCAATTTTAGTTTCATAATATTTTTCTTTCCCTGTAAAGTTAAGGAAAATAAATTATACCAGAACCTTTCATTGATGTGCATAAACTCTATGTCGGAAAGAAATTAATGGTCTATTCTCTTTTGATGGTCTTTTCAAGCAATAAAATATGACGTAAACAAGAGCAAATTTAAACACACAAAGAGCAAGGAGAACAAACCAGAAGAATTTTTCTACATAGTATTCAATATCAATTTATCCAAGGTCATGTTCTCATTAGATGTTGGTAGTGAAACAAGATAGTAATTTCTATTCAATAGAGCCATCCTGAAAGTCTTTGCAAGATAAAGTTCTTAAGGGACCACAATAAATTGGAGTCAGAACTTTAGCATTTATCATCCAAACAGGTTGATGGTGATCCTATGACCCTGAGCAATTATAACAACCTCAGCTGCTCTAAAACATAGGTATAGATCAAAGCTGTTTAATTGCCATGGATATGTTAGAATGCCCATCACTCATTAAGCCATGGCTTACTCATAGTCAGGCTGTCTCAGAGAACACATTGACTGTGTGTTTTTGCCAATCGCTGATGGATTGGCCCAAACATCAATGGATTGTTTTGCAAGTTTAGGAAATAAAGACTCCTACATTCTTTGCGGTATTCGCTAAACAAACATCTTCCAATGTGGGCTCCCCACCCCCTGGGGAGCCCAACATATCCACAACTTCTCCCCCAAATTTGCCATTCCTTCTTACATCTTCATTTCTACTTAGTGCAGGGAAGCGGAGAAGAAATAAAGGTGAGAAGGGATAGTTCTCAGCATGAGGAAGCAGCAATGGAATCTTTTTTTAAAATTAGAAACACACCAAAATACATTTCTCTGGGCTCACTCTCCCACTGAGACTAATAGGGCAGGTCCCCAGAGGCAAGCTACTTCTGCCCTCAGAATTTTTGGAGTAACCTTATGGAACTTTCCTATACTTTAGTTTTCAGTCCCAATCCAATGTGTCCTCCCCTACATTAATTGCCAGTCAATATCACCCCAATATCTATTAAATGTCTATTAACTTTTTCAAAAGGATCTTTATTAAGGGGAAGGGAAGAAGCTCTACTATTTTCTGAACCTCTGCTTTTTTCCAAGTATTAAGTACTTTTACAATTTACTTTTATATTCTCATTTTATGCTCCTAACACCCCTATGCTATTACTATTCCCATTTACTGAGAAAACTGAGGCGGGCAGAGGTTAAGAAGGTATAGCAAGAGGCAAAGCACAACGGGGCGTCTAGGTGGCGTAGTAGATAAAGCACCAGCCTCAGAGTCAGGAGTACTTGGGTTCAAATCCAGTCTCAGACACTTAATAATTACCTAGCTGTGTGGCCTTGGGCAAGCCACTTAATCCCATTGCCTTGCAAAAACCTTAAAAAAAAGAAGAAGCAAAGCACAAGAGCTTCCCAAACTAAGAACACATTCTTCTCTACACATTGCCTTCCCCTGGAAGAGTGGACACTTAAAATAATTGAGACAAAATATTTCTCCAGCCACTTTTAATACTATATGTGCCAAAGAGAAGACCAATTCTCTCCCTTCCCTACAGGGAACGTCTCAGAATTGATTTACTGCTGGTCTGGTTCAAGTAGTTCCCTCAAGGTTGATGCATGCCGCAACAGCCAGACTCAGGAGTAGCTGCTACCAGGAGACTAGAACCAACCCAAGTTAATGGTTCTCTGAAGGTTCTCAAAGCTCCCAAGGTTATAACCTGATCCACTCCAACTACAGTAATCATTCTCCTTTTCCTCCCCCTACCACAGAGACAACTATCATTAGATAGATAGGTGTTTCTGTGTGTTTGTGTATGTCTCTGTGTTTGTGTGTGCAAAATTATATTATCTACATACTTCTATTTATCAATTATTTTCTGGATATAGATAGCATCTTTCTTCATTTATCCTTTATAGCTAATTTGGGTATTTATAAATATACAAAATAACTTATTTATTCTTAAAATAATATTGCTATTAGTGTATACAATTCTCTTGATTATGTTCATTTCAGCAGACACGTGTTAAAAATGGATAAAAACAAAATGGAAACTATTGATTCCAAATATATATTTACAGTAGAATCTCTTCTTCCCAATCTCAGTCCCAACAATTACTATAGAAGTCAACTTCTTTCCTCTGCCAGAAAAAGGGAGTGGATATCTCTTTCCTTCCCTTCCCTTTCTTCAAATTAACATTGAGCCTTCTGTCTCCATCATGGCCACCTGGTACCACCATCTCATCAGTTTCTCGGTCAAGATGAAGGAGAAGGTTGAATACTGTCTGATCTTTCGTACCCTATCTTCAGGTAAAATGAAAGCAAAACCTCTAGTCCTCCCCTTTCCCTATTTATCAATATCCCTCTCCCTTCAGGCTTTATCAATTCCCAAAATTTACACATTTCCCATCAGAGTAGAAGACAGAGAGGGAGGAAAGATTCCATAATCCACTCTCAAGTCTAGAGGACTGTGTTAGACACTGGGGTAAATATAAAGTTCATACTAGGTGCTATTCCTGCCTTCATGGAGCTTATTCTCTAAAAGGGACATTATTTATGCAAATGTGACTGGGTTGAAACTGGATTGAAGGGACATTATTTATCCAATGTAACCGGGTTGAAGGCTAAGTCTATATTCTAAGGAGCAATACAATAAGCACATACCCTACCTCAGGTCCCAGGAGATGGGCTCATGAAGCAGCTTTGCCATAAAAAATATCAGCAGCATAGAGACAACTTAGATTGGAGAAGGAAGTCTAAACTAGTCTGGACTACGGAGATAACAAGAAGTTTCTGTCCACAGAACAAACCAAAGCCAGAATGGAAGTTTAAATGATCAGACATAGTGGCAATGATTGATTTCCTGAACTGGTTACCAATTACAACAAGGGAAGGTAGCAGAGCTGTGCAGCCAGGCTAGAATGATGGCCAAATATGATAAGTGACCAGACTCAGGACTATCAAGAAATTGAAGTATTTTCCTTAGTTTTGCAGACAAGAACCCAGAGGGAAGAATTCCCCCTCAGAAATACCAGGAGGAAGACAAAGACAATGTACTCATTTGGAAAATTAATTTTTAGACTTTCTAATATTTACAAAATAATTATTCCTTCACTACTTCCCATGCATGGAATATTCCCCCTTCCTCATTTCCACCTCCTGGCTTCCCTGACTTCCCTTAAATTCCAAATTTCTACAAGAAGAATTTCCCATAATGCCTTCTATCTGCCACTTCCCAATTTAGTCTCAGGTTTATATATTGTTTGTCCAAAGCTCTATTCTCAACCATTGTCCCTGAAAATTTCTTGACAGAACTTACAAATTAAACTGGAAGCTCCTTGAGAGCTGGGACTGTCTTTGAATCCTTTTTGTATCCTCAGGGCTTAGCCTGACCCACAGTAGGCATTTAATAAATGTTTATTGATTAAGAATGGGATTCTTTTTTGTCCTTTCTCTGTATCCCTAGCACTTAGCACAATGCCTGGCAAATAGTAAGTTCTTAATTGGTGTTTGTTTGTTCTTCATTCTCAAAGAAGACCATGACATCAGGGGGAGGTAATGCCATGACAAATTGGTTATGAGTGAGGGAATGCCTCACCTGATCCAGTCAAATATGGATCAGGATGATTGGAGAAGACCAGAGTCACACAACTGGTAAATATCTAAACTCGGGTCCTCCTGACTCCAAGGTAGGTCCTCTATTCACTGCACCACCTAGCTACCATCTATCATTCTTAAACAACCTTGCTTCTGGGCAGCTCCCTCAATGCAATCTATTGAAAGTCAACCTTTGATACAATGACGCTTAATATGAGCTAGTCAATTGACTAACTCCAGTTAAATGTATTTTTAGATAATATTGTTTACCTAGATATAAAACTTCTTTGAAAGATAAGAGTTTATCTAAAATATCTCAGAAAACACATTTTCTTAAGAACCTAGATGTATCAGCTCTTTTCTGGTGACAAGGAATTGGAAATTGAAGAGATGCCTATCAGTTGAGGTACAAATTGTGGTTTGTGATTATAATGTAACTGCTATTCTCTATAAGAATTGATGAGCAGGATGCTCTTAGAAAAACCTGGAAAAATCTGCATGAACTGATGAAAAGCTGCATGTACTATGTACACAGGAACAATAATATTGCAAGAAGATAAGTTGAGAATGATTTGGCTATTCTCAGCAATACAATGACAACCCTGAAAGACTTATAATGAAGAATGTTATCCATCCCCAGAGAAAGGCCTGTTTTTGGAATATAGATCAAAGTATACTTTTTAGAATTGTCTTTAGTTTTCTTGAGATATCTTTTTTTTAGGAAAGGAAGGGAGGGTCTATGTTTTCTTTCATAATATAACTATTATAGAGTTGTTTTCCATGACTACACATTTATAACTATATAAAATTGGTTACTTTCTCAATGGGGGGAAGGGAGGGAGATAACTAGGAACTCAAAATTTTATAGGCAAATGTCAAAAATTGTTTTTGCCTAAGTAACTGGGGAAAAATAAAATAAACAAATATATAATTTAATTATAATAATAGTGATAGATGATAGATAGATAGATAGATAGATAGATAGATAGATAGATAGATAGACAGATAGAAAACACATTTTCTTGTTCCATTTGTCTTTGTATTCTAATTAGCCATCATGGTTTTTTTTAGTATTTCCTATGTTTTATTGTATTTTTGTTTAATTTTCTAAAATATTTCCCAATGATATTTTAATCTGGCTTAGGCCACACTCTGGAATATCAAAGGTGACAATATAGTTGTTCTTTTTTATATTTTATTTATTAACTACATGCAAAGACAGTTGAGTTTCATTTTTCTCCCTCCCTCCCCTGACAGAAAGCAATCTAATATATGTTATAAGTGTATAACTATGCTAAACATATATACGTATTAGCCATGTTGTAAAAGAATAATAAAATCAAAAAGGGGAAAAAAACAGAGGGGGAAAAATAACACATAAGATAACCTTAAAATTAAAGATAGTAAGCTTTGATCTGCATTTAAACCCCATAGTTCCTTCTCTGGATATGAATGGCATTTTTCATCACAAGCCTTTTGATCCTTGTACTGCTGAAATGAACAGATCCATTAGAGCTGATCATCACATTATGTTGTTGTTAGGGTGCACAGTTCTTCCAGTTCTGCTCACTTCACCCAGCATCAGTTCATGCAAGTCTTTCCAGGCTTTCCTGAAGCTCATAATATCTTATAGAATAATAGTAGCCATCACATTTAATAGTCCCTCTCAGTCTACTCTAATACTTTTCATAGAATAACAGTTACAATCTCCCTTCAAGATCCCTTTGCCTTTAAAAGACACAATAAATAAGTCTCCATAGGTGAGACTATGCAAAATGAGCTGTTCCACTAAACTATAGAGGGGCACCAAGACATAATGGAGTGTGAAGAGAGCAGTCAGAAAGAGCTGAGTTCAAATGTTATTAACATCTATTAGCTATGTGCACTTGTCACAATCTTTCAATTCCTGAGACCACAAAAGAGTAATTATTCAATCATTAAGTATTTAAGTGCCTCTTATTCATCAGGCACAGTACTAAAAGTTGATTCACATTAAAGGAGGGAATGCCCACTTCAATAGGTCCATCAAATGATCTCCCCTGAGTGAAAAATCTTTGCCTTCCAGAAACAGACTAACCTGTTCAATGGATTTAAACCAGTGATTGTTTTTTTCTTTCTCCCTGAAATGTTCTGAGAATTTTTATTCTCTTGTTAAAACAATACCTTAAGAACCTGTACCTTAGGGACTTGAAAACATTGAGTTTCTAGAAATATGTGATTTGCAGAGAAACATTTTAATTTTTCATAAAATTTATTTAACTACATGGTAAAATAAATGGTTCTTTCTAAAGCAAGAAAGGTGATGTGAAATAGTGGTTAGAGGGTGGCTAGGTGGCCTAGTGGATAAAGCACCGCCCTTGGAGTCAGGAGTACCTGGGTTCGAATCCGGTCTCAGACACTTAATAAGTATCTAGCTGTGTGGCCTTGGGCAAGCCACTTAACCCCATTTGCCTTGCAAAAACCTAAAAAATATAGTGGTTAGAGACGTGGACTTGGAGCCAGGAAAATTTGAGTTCAAGTCTCACCTCTGATTGACTTTAGGCAAGTCACTTCCCTTTAATGCTTTAGACAACTAAAATAGATAAGTTGCAGAGAAGGTGCCAACCCACACTGATAGAGGGAATTTCCTTTATCAGCAAAATCATAGGTCCAGTTCCTCAGCTCTCAGACATAGAGTCCATTTTCTGACAAGGGCAACTTCCCAGATAGTTACAGCTTCAGCAGCTAATGGAAGGTGGTGAGTGCTCTGAGAGCCCAGTTTCCTAGACAGTAAATGTTAGTATGAGGAAATTTTTTTTACTATGGAATTATAGCATCCAACTAAGGCTGCATCCTTTCTGAATATTTTTTCTACACTGTTAAGTAAAACTCTTTTAGTTGAATGTTATGTGATCTATGAAAGTCCCATCTGTTTCTACTCTCAAACCTTAACCAACAGGATGGTCTAGATATGGCCTGAAACAGCTTTTACTTTTCTTGTATCAGTCAAAATGGAATGATAGTACTGCTCGATTTACTCATTTAACCTTCCCTTCATGTCTTCTTCCTCTACATATTTAATTTCCAGTCCCCTTTTTTCTTTTCAGCTACATAAAATTCTGCTGTGAAAAATCTCTGAACTCTTTGTTTTTAATTGTTGATCTTACCTGCTGGGTAAATATCCAAACTTGAAATGATGGGGCCACAATTAACTCATTTTGGTTTGAAGGTAGAGGACAACTGACTATAATTTATGGTTTTAGAACTCGCTTAGGGTGCTCAGAGGTTAAATGCTTTGCCCAGGGCCATATAGGTAATATAAGAGGACTTGAACTGATATCTTCCTCACTCCCAGGATAGCCCTCTCTTCACCAGTCATATGGTTAGAGAGTTGACTTTAGACTCAGGAAGTTCTGGATTCAAACCTCCACTGGTATGTACTGGGGCAAGTCATTAATTCCTCAAATAGTTTGAGAAATTGCTTATCTATATTAGTAAGGGGCAAAGTTCATATACTAATGAAATTATAACCTCGCCCCTCTCTAATAAAACTCTGAGAAGTTAGTTTTTTTTTTAGGTCATCATTTAGACTAAGGAATAGCTTTCAATTCAGTTTACAGGGAAAGCACTGAGTTTTTTTGGAATAGTAAAGTACAATGAGATCATCATGATACATAAATATCCCCATATTATGAAAACAACACACTTAAACTGTCACTCTGAATCTAAAGATATGGAGTGTTCTCATTAAAGAAGGTCAGTAAATACAGTTGAGTTTGCCTTTATGGACACTTTAACACTGCTTTGCACCTTTTGGCTAAACCCATTAAGAATCTAGTCAAGCCTATGAACCCCTTCTCTAAATAATGCTTTTAGCTACATTGAACAAAATACAAAGGATTATAAAGGAAAACAATCATCCTTAAATAACTATCTAAATTTTTTAAAAAACTTAAAATTTTTTTTAAGATTCCCTGATAAAAAAAATGGAAGGAAAATATACTAGTCAACTCTGTATAACACACATCACACTATATCAAAATCACAAATGGAAAGTGGAAGATGTAGACACTTAATTGGCACCAAAAACTGAACTATAAACATTGTCTGGAGACCCCTTCAAATCAAAGCCATTCCCAAATCCTGTATTTAGACTAAAAGAAATTATCTTCCAAGAAGTCAGGTACCAAAGTGCTTTTCAGATACTTCATGACATAGACTAGCACATTTGAAATTGCCCTATATAAAGCTACATTGCATTAAAGAATCCCCATAACTCTCCCCTAAGTCTATTATGGTCTCTGCCTCCATGACAACCAAAGCAAAGATTCTAAAACCCTCAGTCACTATACTATAGATTAGAAAATAATGAAATACAAGGGTTTGAGCATTTAAAGGAAAAAAGAAACTTGATTAGCAAGAAGATGAAGGAATTTTGACTTATAGGTGCCGATGTTTCCCCCCTCCCAAAAGGAAATAAGGAATTCATTGAAATAAAAGAACAACAAAAATAACAACAAAATTTGTACATACAATTTTCTCAAATTGGGAAGTAGTATCATAGAACTTAGAGCTGGAAAGGACCTTAGAGAGATGGTGAAATAGCCATACATATTATAAACAATAAAATAGAATGAAGATTGAAACCTAGGACTTCTGATTCTCCAATTTTTTTATGATACAACTAAAAAAATTAAATCCAATTTGATGATCATTAACTACCTACTATGTGCAGGCATTGCTCAAAGTGTAGGTGAAGGAAACATACTTCAGGAATTAGGAGAAAAAATGTATAAATCTGGAAGAATGAAGGACGAGATGAGGTGAGATCTGGATTTATTGTTGCATTATGTGGGAGATGTTTTAGACAAAGACAAGACTGGAAACATTGGGAGTTCAGGTGACAGGTGATCAGAATTTGAATTCAAGGTTGATGTAAATATGAAAGATATAAGGGAACTAGAAGAGAAGGAGCTTCAAAAGTTGAGAGGGGCTGCTAGGTGGCACAGTGGAAAAAGCACTGGGCCTGGTGTCAGGAGTACTTGGGTTCAAATCTAGTCTCAGATATTTAATAATTACCTAGCTGTGTGGCCTTGGACAAGCCACTTAACCCCATTTGCCTTGCAAAAAAAAAAACCCTAGAAAATGTTAACGAGAAATGGAGGGAGATACTTATGAGATTTCAAACTGGATGACTTCATCAACAAAAACAGGGAAGTATCAGTATTTCTGATACTCCTGTATCTATTAAGAGCTTCTGCTGTCTCTTATACTTTATGTTTCTTCCTTAAGGATATGATTTCTTTCTCATCACATTCAACTTAGATCAGTGCATACTATGGGAATGCGTAAAGACTACCAAACTGCCTTCTGGGGGTAAAGGGAGGGAAGCAAGATTGGGTGGGGGTGGGGGGGATTGTAACACTCAAAATAAATAAAACCTTTCTAAAATTAAAAAAGAGCTATTCCAGTAACTATTAAGTTAAAAAACAAAAGGTTATCCGATTATGTGCTAAGTGGTAAAATAATTCTGAGCCTTTGCATTTTGATATGATCTTGCAGAAGATAGTGTGATATAGCTATTCAACTTAACTACTTCCAATATAGATTTCCTCTTTTTGTAAAATCAAATAACATGCTTTATCTAATTTATAAAGTTGTTCTGAGAATCACATAAAATAATGTAATCTTGAAAAGTAGATAAAATAACTGGTTAGCAGGATCATCTTAAAATAATCATTAAAAAGGGGAAAAATCTATTTTATTGGTGAATTCATCCTATTTACATTTATAGTTATGAAGATTTTTATGATATGTTCTTTGACCTGCTCGTTATTTAGTATTTCATTGTTGAGCCTTCTTTTGGGTCTAGGTCTTTTGTCTATAATCCCTGAACCGGATCGTTATCTTTATTGCATTACAGTCTATAAATGACATATTTATTATTTCTGCCCTTTTACATAAGAAATAAATTGATTCACAAGTAGATAAGTATGTGACGTTTAATCCATGATACTTCAGGTATCTCTACCATCACTTTGATTTGATTTCTGCTTTCACTTTTGTCTCTTTTTGTGCATTTGGAAAGAAGTCTCAATATTTTCCAGTGAGAGAAATTAATCTAATACTGTTTATTAATAACTAACAATTTGTGATCTATCATTTCTGTTAAGATCCAACTTTGGGAAAGGTAAGGCAATTTTAGAAAAGCATAATTGAGTAAAGCAATCTTCTCCAGGTGCAGTCCAAGGTATCCAACTGGGCCAGATCTCCATCCACAACCATGTTTTTTTGTCTTTGATCCCATCCATTAGAGTTTTAGAGCAACCTAGTTCATGAAGGAGCAAACTAGGTAGAGATGATCAGGTACTGAGCTGAAGACTTTCAGCCTACCTCCTTATTAAATGTCCACCAATAAATGTTGGGCTTCACTTAGTTCCCTGTGAGAAGATATACTTTTGGTTACCTAGAGAAACCATTGACCATCAATTTATTATTAGCTAGTTTAATTAATAAATTGGTTACTAAATGCCCGAAAACTGTCTCTCATGGGTTATTCATGACACTGTTGTTATTTTGGGCTTTTCTTGGTTACTGAATTTCTTTGTCCTTCTTGTATTTCTGTGATGTTTGAAAATCAAATTATTTTTCCAAGTCTGGTTTTTCATCTAAGAATGTTTCAAATACCTCTCTTTTTGTTAAATATCCATTTATGGGTTTTTTTAGTAATTACATTTAGGTTCAGATTTACAGGGTAGGTCATATGGACTGTATATTAAGATCCTTTGCTCTTGGAATTTATCATTCCACTTCTTCTGGCAATTTCAGGTGAATACAGAATAATTTTGTGTTGTTTGTATTTCCTTTCATTTATATTTGAAATTCTTCTGATTGCTGGCAGAATCTATGATTTGTCAGTGGGATTGTTAAATTTAACAGTATTGTTATTTTTTCTCCTAGAGGGCATTTCTTAATTATTTAAATTACAACTATTTTGTATTCATAAATGCTAGACATTTTCCTTGTACTATTTCTTGTATTAAAGTGCTCAGATATTTTGACTTGTGTATTCCTCTGAGAGCCCTCTAATCCTTAAGTTGTCACTGTACATCTTGCCTTTAAAAATCAATATATTTTATTTACATGGAGATATTTTCTATTAATGCTATTATTGCTCTTGTTTCTCTTCCATATTAAGTTCTATTCATTTTATTTACATTATAAATCAGTTAATTTCTCACTTATTTCTTTGATTTGGAGTTCAAGTCTTTCTATTCTGACAATTATTTCTAATATATGAGCCATAAATTCTGTTTACCATTTTGAGTGACTTTGTTGTTATTGTTACTATTGTTCTTCATTCTGAAAGACCATGATATTAAATAAATGATGCATTGACCTACAAGTAATTTGGAATAAAGAGAAGTGTTGTGCAAAGACACCATTCTTACGATCTCTTCCAGAACCATATGAACCCAGTAGCCTGATACCGTAGGAACAGGAGTGGAGTTAGCTTGTTCTTCTTGTTGCTATTGCAGTCTCCTATTGCTCACTTTCTGATTCCTTTCCCTTTCCTTGTGGTTCCACTACGTCCTAGCCTCAAAACTGTCTCAGTTTCCCCCCATGAATACAAGTTCACAAAGCTGTGGTCTCTAACCCAAGTAACTTATAGGACCATAGAAATATATCCCATCTGGAGTCAGATTCTTTCCCTCTAGCTCCTACCAAATTGTCATAGGTCTCTTTGTGCCACAGTCCTCTAATTGACCTCTGTTGCAGCACAGGGTATGGGCACATTTATATACTGTTATCACAGCCTGGATAAACCTCTGCCTTTTTTTATTTCTTGAACATTAGGAAGCTGGGGATAGGGTGTGGAGTTGAGTTTTGTGGCAAGTCTGCAAATCGGTTGGCTTGTGTAGCCACAAGGTGGGGAGTGCAGGAGGGAGTGCTAAGGAATATATTAGAGATGAGGGAGATGTTTTCTCCTAATGTTTTTCCATCATTTTCAAAGAAGACCACAAGATCAGGGAGGTGATGCCCTGACAAGCACATGAATTTAATTTTAGTGAGGGGAATGCTGTGTGCTAAGTCACAAGCCTCACTTTCTCCTCCAGATCCATCTGGGTCTGGGAGCCAGATATGAAACAGGAGATAGCTTTGGATGTGAGATAATAAAGGTTAAGTGACTGGTTCAAGGACACACAGCTATTTGGGTCAAGTTTCTGAGGTCAGTTTCTGAGGTCCTGCCCTCCTTATCCAATGGTTAGTGCTCATCCACTGTTACCTAGGTGCTAGATAGACCCTCAACCTCCTAATGTCAACAGACCTTTCTGTCTCCTTATGCTGCCATAGGATGGAAAAATGATTCACTGTGATTTTTTTCTTGAATTTTCTAGGCAGGATTTGATCTAGTACACTTTCTGGATCTTTGTGAATTAGTTGTGGAGGAGAACTTAACTGTACTTATTTATTGATTGGTTTCCCAAATAAGTTTTTTCAAATAGATATTTACTTAAAATATATGCTCCCCTCTCCAAAAAAAAGAAAGAAAAAAAGCAAGGTACATTCCCTGGTGCAGTCTATCACCTATTTTCATTCATCTAAGAACAGAAAAGAAGGAAACATAACTAAGTCAAAACCAGAAGCACCATTTTAGTGACTGCTTTATCCTCTATTGCCAGCAAGAAAAAGAGAAAGTAATTTAGCCTGTAAGTGCCTTTTGTACCTGCAATGGGCTCTCTTTCAGTAACCATTTTAAAACTTTCATCAGAAAATAAGGACACCTGAAAGAGTCACAGAAAAGGGGCAGCTAGGTGGTGCAGTGGACAGAACACCAGCCCTGGAGTCAGGAGGACCTGAGTTCAAATCCAACCTCAGACACTTAATAATTACCTAGCTGTGTGGCCTTGGGCAAGCCACTTGACCCCATTTACCTTGCAAAAACTGAAAAAAAAGTCACAGAAAAATACCTAAACCTGTTCTGAATTAGGGCAAGTTACTATATCTTGCAACTCAACAACATCTACCTGATTTGACACAATACAGAGCTAAAAGCAAGTATTCTCAGTCATACCTATTTGAGACCAATTTGTTTTAAACTCATTATCAAAATGAGATACTGGCACATCAGCTAACATTTAACCAAAATAAAAAACCAATTTGCTGGGGCAGCTAGGTGGTGCAGTGGATAAAGCACTGGCCCTGGAGTCAGGAGGACCTGAGTTCAAATCCAACCTCAGACACTTAATAATTACCTAGCTGTGTGGCCTTGGGCAAGCCACTTAACCCCATTGCCTTGCAAAAACCTAAAAAAAAAATTTACTTATCAAGGGAATGCAAATGATATGTTACATATGTTACTGCCTTAGTTGGGCATAACTCCTTTGCTATGTCACAATAGGCTATCCAGTCAATAGTGTATGACAATCTTGGATAGCCCTCAACTATTCATGCATCAGGCTTTCATACTGAAGCAACCAACAAGGTAAGTCAATGATTTATTTGTTCCTTAGTCCCCTGGCCCAGACAAATCTTGAGGATGACTTCTCTTTTAGTGAGAAACTAATATCATCTACATGCCAAAGGCCTTAGTTTGTTAGGCTCCTACATAAGCAAAGGAAGGATAAAATAAGGAAAGAGAAATTTAGATTAATATCACTAAGTAATATTGATTCAAAAACTTTTATACAAAATTTTGGCAGGAAGAATTGGCAAAATATCCAAAAATATTCATTATCATAAAACTGAATTTATAATCTATACAATCAAAGTCTGGTTCAACAATATGAAAACAGCATAACTAAACATATAAAATCTTCCAAACCCACATAATTGAATCAATAGATGAAAATAAAAATTTTAACAATCATTTATACTTTGAAAAAATGACAAAAGTGAAAATATGGAATGTTTTTAAAATGACAAATATAGGATTCTCCTTCCCCTATTGTTATTTGACATAGTTCTTGAGATGCCAGTAATAGTTAAAAAAAAAATTAAAGGTATGCTTGAATTCAAGTGTCTCTATTTGAAGACATCACAGTTAACATAGAAAATCTTGGGGAATCAGCAATTAGGCTAAGAAAATACTTTCTTCAATAGCATGTCTACAGCGTAATAATGAAACCCAGGAGAAAATAATAGAAAATGGAAGGCTCATTTGAAATAATTACAAAATACATAAAACATCTGGAAGACAAATTACCAAGCCACACTCTTAATACTACATGGTTACAATTAAAACTCACCTTAAAAGAAATAATGATCTAAATAACTGGAGGGATATTCAATGTTAATGGCTAGGCTGCAACAGTATAAAAAATGATAGCTAAATTAACTTTCAGATTTCATGTTATGCAATTAAACTGCTAAAGAAAAACTTAATAGAGCTAGATAAAGTAATAAAATTCATGAATGAATAATAGATTTAGACAGGGGACTACTGCTTCTCAAATTATGTATCTCAAATCTCAAATTATATAAATCAATAATTATCAAAACTCTTTGGCACTGGTTTAAAAAACAAAACCAAAAACACAAAATTAAATAAGTAAAACAGAGTAGATAATGATGATTTATTATCAATTGAACCTCATATTCAACAAAATTCACTTGGGAATGAACTTATTAACTAACATTACTAAAAATATGGAAAAAGTTTGACAGATACAAGGTTTAGAACAACAACTTACAACACATATCACAATAAGCTTACACTATTTATTTCTTTTAGGGTTTTTTTTTTGTAAGGCAAATGGGGTTAAGTGGCTTGCCCAAGGCCACACAGCTAGGTAATTATTAAGTGTCTGAGACCGGATTTGAACCCAGGTACTCCTGACTCCAAGGCCGGTGCTTTATCCACTATGCCACCTAGCCGCCCCAAGTTCACACTATTTAAAGAAAATTCTGAAAGAGAACAAATCAAATATCATGCATGTAAATGGCTAGGGGACACTTCTTAACCAAGAATTAGAAAATAAATATTTTGAATATGCATTATTTGTTTTCATCTCCCTTATGGAAAGTCATAAAATTCCATCTTTTACCAAAGCTTTCACCATCCCCTCTTTCCCTTTCTAGTTCTTTGCTAGTCTGCAGTGGTTTATATTTGTTTGTATATTGTCTCCTCCATTAAATTATAAGCTCCTTGAGGACTGGGTTATCTTTTGCCTCTTTTTGAATCCCCAGTGCTGAGCACATTGTCTGCCACATTGTAGGTGCATGAAAAATATTGATTGATTGATTGATTGATTGATTGAATGAATGAATGTGTAGAATTGGGCAGTTTAGGCTGTGAGTCTTTATAGCAAAACTGAGAAGAGAGAAATAATGGAAATGACAGAAAAAGAGGGTAAAGAAAAATTTTCTTAGAACTGTCAATTGTTCTTTGATAAAGAGATGATATGAAGGGAATATTATAAAGATCAAGACTGGAAATAGACTTTTAAGAGTGATGACTGAAGAGAAGATGGTGAGGTTTTTTCTTCCTATCCTGACCCTTCTTTAGAAAACTTTGCAACCTTTATCTTTTGAAGATTTTTAAGAGAATTCTTGCAATGAGATTTTCTTTGGTATGTCAAATGAATAAAACATTGTTGGACTGTTTCCAAAAATGAAGAGAACACATCAGAAGCTATAGCAATACAGTTTGTATTGCTTTCCCACAGCTTAAATATTGTAGTTGTTTATGTTTATTGTTTATTTATTTATTTGTTAATTAGTCACATACTTAATTTTAAGTTATTAATTTATTTAATTCATTTTTTATTTATTTAATCCTGAGAGTCAGGATTTTAATATAAAAAATGGAATAATTACTTAAAGAAATTACTTTCTACAGATTACTAAATACTATTTTATGGCCTAGAGTGAATCTCTGAGATTATTTATTGAAATTTTATTAATTACTGAGCAAGTATCTGAACATGCCCCTGGATTATTCTATAACTCAGAGTGATGGGATTAAATATGAGAATAAGTCAAGTAGCAGGCAAAAGAGGACACCAACAAGAGAAACTGATAGGGAGCATAGTTCCCAGGATTAGCCCCTAAACCTCTCTTAAATATAAAATACTAAAAGTTTTCCAAGAGCAAAGTCTACAAATCTAAGATAAGCAGAGAAGTAATAGATTTGAGTTGTATCAAATATGTCTGATAAAAGTCAGCTAGCTAAAATGTAGAGGACACTGGTCCAAACATAAAACACCAAAAGTCCATTCCCTATCAAATGAGAGAATAAAGAATCTGAAGTCTTCTAAAACTATGTGAATTATTAATAACCATATAAAAAGATGGCTCTAAATGACTAATAATAAATGAAAATCAAAACAACTTTGAGGATTCAGCTTGAAAAATATGAGACTATTAGGTATTGGAGTGGCTGTAGGGAGACAGGAACACTAACTGATGCATTGTGTATAGCTATGAAATGCTTCAATCATTATGAAAAGTAATTTGGAATTATGCTAAGAAGTCACAGTGAAGCTATAATAAGCCCAATGGAATGGGAAAGCATATATTAAGGGCTAGACTCTGAGAATACAAATAGAAAAAAATGTTACAGCTCATTCTCTAAGGGAGCTCACATTCTAAATTGGTGAAACTCATATCACAGAGTTCAAATTCAGGGCAGTTGGAAAGGTCATTTGACCCTTAAGAGGTAGTGGCAGATGACAAGGTCCAGGGGTCCCTTGAATGTGACCATGGGAGATCCAAGTTAGAAAGGACCCAGATGTCCTGCAAGAATTATACAAATGCTTTTTATAGAAGCAAAGACCTGGAAACAAAGAAATTGTCTTTTGATCAGTGAAAAACTAAAGCAAAGTCTCACTTTTATGCAATTCATTTGCAAATCATGGCAGTACCTTCCTGATGCCATGGTCCTCTTTGAGAACAAAAGGAACAACTACAGTAACAAAGGCTAAACCTGTAAGAAATGATGAATATGAAGAATACAAGGAAGCAGACAAAAACATATGACCTGATCCCAAGTGAAGTCAGCAGAGATCCAAAAACAAAACCTACAAGATGTTAACAGGAAAATGACAACAAAAATCAAAGCTGAAGGTCATGGAAAGTTAATGACCAAGTATGAGACAAAGAAGAAATGAGAATGGACTTTCCTATTTTCTTTACAGAGGAAAGACTATGGAGATGAACTATTTGACTTCTGACAATCAACTTGATGGATGAGCTGAGTGGTTTTATGGAGTTGCTTGGTTTTTCTTTCCTTCCTTTTTTCTTTTATAAGGAATGGGTGAGGGGTGGAATGTTTGGAGAAATGAAGGTGACATTAAAGGCAAGACTATGAAAATGTATTTCTATGGACCAGGCAATGTACTGTACAAATACAAGGTGGGGGGAAAATAGCACAAAAAAGGGAGGTTTAAGGGTACAGGAATTGAGTGGTACCACCAGAGAGGCATGGCCGCCAACTTGAAAAGTCTGAAACAAAGGAGGGAGGGAAGTGAAGAATGACTAGCTAAGGAAGTCATAAAATAAAGTCCCTCATATCTCACCTCACCAATAGAATGGGGTCAGCATGATGGAAGGAGATTCCAGAGTGAGATAGATCTCAAGTGTTGAAGTAGCTGAAAAACAGTGACCAGGCCCAGTAAGTCAGAAGCAAAGCCATGAGGGAAACGAAAGATAGCCAACCTGAATCTCTTCTCAAAATATGGATTTAAATGACTAAAAAAGTGGAGGAAAAATGCTATTCTTCTAATAGAAGAACCCTATTTCCAGAAGCATCATGAAAGGGCCAAAATGAGTCTGCTTGGAGGGACATCTGTTTTCATCACCAGCTTCCCCATACATGCACCTTGAGACCCAAGACTCTTTCCTCCACCTGTCCCAAGTACTTCCAAGCTCTGGAAAGGAGAAGTCTGTGCCACAAGGGAGTTGCGTTTGTTCCCTCCTTCAGGAAGGAGAGTCCTTTAATGCCTTCACTTCTCTAGCCAGACACTGCGGTAGTAAAGACTGCGAGTGCATCTGGCTGTTTGTCTGAACATTTCGTTTGCATAAATAGACTACTGCAATGATCCCGGCCGATGGGTGGACCGCAGGTGATCCCCCGAGTTGGCTCCTGGACCCTGGGCAGCCCAGGAAACGTTGAAGCAGACAAAATGGGAACCAGAGGACAGGACGAGAAGATGTCCTAGGACACCAGGTGCCCGGCGAGGTCCAGGACCCTGGGAAGAGTTAGGTGGACGAGCCGGGCATTCTGGAGAAAGGAAGGCAGGGCTGCTGGTGCCCCCCATGTGGAGGCGCAGGGCCAGGGCAGGGGTTCGCCTCCCCACTGTCCAGCAGGGGCCGCCCTGGGCCGGAGCTGCCGGGACCCGCGAGGCTGCGGGAGGGGAGGGAGGGGAGGGGACCGGGCCAGGCGAGGAGCGACTTTGTCATCGCGGTCCAGGCCAGCGGGAGGGGAGGGCGGGCGAGTGGGAGGGGTTTCACTGCAGCAGAGCGGCGGCGGCGGCGGCGGCGGCAGTGCCGGCTCGGGATGGACCAGGGGCTGGCCGGGCAGCGGAGGGCAGACCACTGAGCCGCCAGTCCTCGGGGCCGTGCGCCCAGCGCCCGGGGCGCGGAAGAGAGCCCTCGAGCCAAGGCAGGGAGCTGCCCCCTCCCGCAGGACCAGCAGCTGGCACTGGCAGCGGAGCCCAGGCGGAGTTCCGCGGGCATCATGGGGCGCCCCGCGCTCTTCACCCTGCTCCTCCTCGCGACAGGTACTTTGGCTTAAGTTCACTCTTTGGGGAGAGCCCCCGGGTTAGGGCTGCGGGCGCTGGAGACCAAGGAGCCTCTCTTTTCCCCTGCGTGCCCGCGATCTGGGGGTGCGTGGGGGTCTGTGTGCCAACTTGGAAGGCGGGGGGGCGACCGGCGGAGAGGGGGGTCTGCTTGAACTTGGGGTGGCCCTGCGTCTGGATGTCCGCGGACTGGGGGTGACATTGAGCCGGCGGATACTTAGGGAAGAACGAACAGGTGGGCGCTCAGAGGCGCCGCTTCCATTCCCAGAGCCCGGGGTGGGGGGCTGCCCCGAGCCTGCCGCGCCGAGTGGGGTGAGCTGGAACACCCCGGAGGGTAGAGGGGCAGAGGAGGCGCCTCAACCGCCTAGGACCCGGTGGGTGCCAGAAGTTTCCTCCCGAAGAGGAGGGAATGGGACTGTCTGGGAGGGCGACGAGGCTCCAGCCCTCCCCGGGGTTCGGGACTCCGTCTTGACCCTCCCGGGATGCTGCGATGATGCAGCGCCCTGTGCCCCAAAGGCTGCGGAGAGTGGGGCGGAGAAGGAAAGAAGTGGGGACCGAAGGGGAGAGGCTCTCCCACCCACAGGACACACTTGGGCAGTCCTCTCCTCCCAGAGCCACTGCATTCCACCCTCCCCCAGTCATTTTAACCGCTGCCTCAGTTTCCTCCTCTGCAAAACAGGACTAATAATAGAATCTACCTCCCAGGATTGGGGACCACCCTCAGAATCCCTACCTGCCTCCTCGTTTTAAAGAGAAGAGCTCTCTAGATCGGGGCTGGGGGCGATGCTGAAGCAAAGAGAATAAAAGCTCATTAAAAGTAGAATAATTCCTCCTTCCTTAGGAAGCCGGTCTCCTACCTTCATGTACAGTTTGAAAAAAAGCCAAAGCAAAAACAATAACCAGAAAATAAGGGGCTGGAGGACTGGAGAGGACAGCTCTGAGTCAGGAAGCAAAGCCCCAACTTCTGTCCCTTAACTCCCTCGGTGACCTATGGAGAGTTAATTAACCTCTCCCTCCCGCTTCCTCTCTGTAAAGGAGGGAAGGTGGCTGGAGGAAATATCTCTTAGGTCCCTTCCACCTCTGGGATCTCTACTTGATATGATCAGTTTCTGGCAAGGCTAAATAATGCTTAAACTGTCATTCTTTTGTCCTCTATAATTAATAATAGCATCTATCTAGAGGGCTTTAGGGTTAGCAAACTATCATTTCATCTTCACAACAATCCTCCGAGGTAGGTTCTATTATCCCTATTTTGCAGATGAGAAAACCGAGTTCAAATGACTATTTGGGGACACACATCTAAGTAGGAGTCTGAGGTCTGACTTGAACTCATGTCTTCCTGAACCTGACCCTAGTGCTTTACTCACTGCTTCTTAATGAGTTGGAAAAGCAGAATTTCAGGTTCAATTTTAAAATATGAGGTTTTCAGAGATTATTAGAGGAAGAAGGGATCTTAGAGAATATCTGTCCAATCCTTTCATTTTAGGAGGAAGAAACTGAGCCCCAGAAAAGTAATCCGTCTTGCCTGAAGGGAAGTCATAGTAAAAAGCAGATCTGGGGCAGAAATAGTAGTTTCCTAATGGTCACTGGGGACAAAAATGGCCATTTGAAGGTGACTTCAGACCACCAATATTCTGTCTTTTGCACTCAGGCAAATGCAATCTTCAGTGCCTAAGTTGATGTTTTTCCCCTTGGTTGTTTCTCTATATCCCTAGTTAATTGATATATGTACATTCTATTGGCTAGCCATTTGCAGTAAAGCAAATGTAACTAGGCATAGGGTTCTCTGAATATGGGAATTTCTAAGGAAATATAGCAACAAAAATAGTGAGAGTCATATGATTACCTATTTTTGATTAAGAACTAGATCATTAAAAAATATTTCTTTATCCAAAAACCTTTAAAAAGAATCCAGTCATTAAAAAAGAGAATAGAAGAAATTACATCTGATCAATTATCTATTCTATATGTATACATTAGATATAAAATACATATAACATATATACAGGTGTAGTATTGTGGTTCCAAAATTGCCCTTCTCTGCTTCCCCTTCAGAACTTGCTCTCTTCTGTGCATTTTAAGAAATATATAATGTTCGGTTTGGGGGGGGGGTTGCAACATAATCACCATTCCCCCAGACACTCATCAAGTCATTCCCCCATAGAAACCTTTCCTTATAATCAATCAAGAAAATCACATTTGCCTAAAATTGTTTCTTATTCTGTCCAAACAGTTCATTATCCCTCTACTATGAGATGGGAGACATTTTATCAGCAGTATTCTCGAATCATTATTGATCATTGCAGTGCTGGGTCTTAAAGTCTCTCAAAGTTCTTTGCATTCACAATATTTTGGTCCTTGTATAAATAATCCCCTGGCTTTGCTGACTGCACTGGATATCAGTTCATGCTGTCTAACTCCCAGGTTCCTCTAAATTGGTCCCTTTTCTTCATTTGTCATGGTTAAATAGTATTCTATTACACAGATGTACAAGAATTTGCTCATTTCCCAATTGATGGATAGCCACTTTCCAATTCTTTGCTTCAATAAGATGGACTTCTTGAACTACTTTGGTGCTTAGGACTTTGATCTCTTTGAATCAAGGGTCAGAGGATATCCACAACTTAGTCATTTGATAGGGCATAACTCCAACATATTTTCCAGAATAGTTGGACCAATTTGAAGTACTTACCAAAGAATATTAGTGTAATTGTCTTACCACAACCTCTCTGACAATGGTAATTTTCTTCTCTTGTTAATTTTACCATCCGGTAGACATGAGGCAGGACACCAGAGTTGATTTACTTGGTATTTCTCTAATTGTCCATAATTTGGAGTCCTTTTTTTAAAATATAATTACTGATAAGTTCAATTTTTTCTCTTGAGAATTGCCTATTCATATCCTTTAACCTGTAGCATGGCTCTTTTTCAAATATACATGTATCAATTTCTTATATATGTTAAATTTCAGACCTTTATCCAAGACATTTCTGGCAAAAAATTTCACATTAACTCTTTTCTTTCCAATTCTAACTGCATTTTGTTTGCACACAAAAACAGTTTTATGTAATTGTCCAATTTACCTCCTGTGATTATGTGTAACCTCTGATATGTCAAAAACTCTTCCCACTATTCATAAATGAGAAAGGTATCTCTTTCATTTTCCTCAAAAAAAAAAGGACTTTTATATTTAAATCATATATCTATTCAGGGTTTGTTTTATTATATATATATATATATATATATATATATATATATATATATATATAGTATGAATTATTTATTTAAATCTAATATATATAGCACTTTATAGGTTTGCAAAACTTTTATGTGTCCAATCTCATTTGATACAATAATGCTGTAAGAGTGATTATTATCTTCATCTTACCAATGAGGAAACTGAGAGAAATAAAATTAAGGGATTTGCCAAGGATCAAGCAGCAGTATTCAAATTCGGGTTTTCTTGACTTCAAGTCCAACACTCTTAACCATGGTACCATCCAGATGCTTCAGACTATTGCCACGAGTCTTACTTTATTGCATACTTTGAAAGCTATCCTCTTCCTTACTTTGTTCATTATATCCATAAGTTCTTGATCTTTTGTTCATTTAGATGAATTTCATCATTTTGTTTAGTTTTGGAAAGTAAGCCTTCGTTGTTTTGGACTAGTTTTAGCACAGTCCAACCATGCACAATTCATACCATTCCAATTATTTGTCTTCCTTTGTTTTTTAAAGAGTTTATAGTTTTATTCATATAATTCTTATGTGTGTATTGCTAAATGGAGTCCCAAGGATTCTTAATATTCTCCCTCCTCAGCTGGTCTCTTTCTCCTCTTTGCACAATATTCAAATGTGTTCCAACCCTTAGTTTAAGCCCCTCTAGGATATTGGGAGTCAGCCATCTGAAGCTGGTATCCAGGTACTGCATTCACTTGGTGTACTATTTTGTTCCCAATATTCTAAGGAGTGCCCAGGTGGGACCTGTAAGGGTGTGCTGGTAAATGTTTAACAACTGACTCTCTAGGGAAAAAAAATACATATTTGACATACATATATATGAACTATTTACATTTTCTCCACAACTTTCTTAAGAGTAGACAATTAAAAAAATAAACCAAGCCTTGATCTATAGCTTTTGCTGATAACCAAGATGCAAGTGGTGGTCCACAAGGAAAGTTTAACAGTTGGTCACAGCTTGTAAGAGCTGGCTCAACAGACCTGTCTCTCTCTATGCATTGACCTTTCAGGACCAGTTCTGTTCCCTGTTCAATTCCGAAAATCCAGTGCTGGGTTGTAGTTTTGTTTTTTTTTTTGTGAGGTAATATAGTGTAGTAAGAAAAGAATATTAGGTCTGGAGCTGAAGACCTGGGTTGCATTCAACATTTACTTGCTGTGGGACTTGATCAAGTCACTAAAACTCTCAAAGCCTCAAGTCCCTCATCTCTTAGATGTAAATAAAAAAAACGTTCAATGCCTTCTTCATAAGGTTGTTATAAGGAAAGTGTACTGTAAATCTTAAGATGCCATATACATATGAGTTTTTTATTGCTCTTTCACCTCATTTGTTCAGGCAAAGGCAAGAGGCTAGTAGAAGCTCTGAAAATAAGTTTTGTTTCTGTTTTGTTCTTGTTCCTTTTCTCTTCTGAATTTGAATTTTAGTAGTGGTTATAAGTCCTTTTATGGTCTGTAATTTAAGTCTATTGCACCTAGGGAAAAAAGTTTAAATTAATCCAATCATGCCCTATATTGTTTTAAACCAAAAGGAGGGTCTATTAGAACCAAAATTATGTCCTGGGCAATTATTTCTATCATAAAAGTACTGAATCATAAACTATTTATTGCTTGAATTGGAAACAAAGATTTGGGGGGAGTTGCAAAGAACTGAAAAGGCAGTTATTTTGTCAGCATTATTTTGTCTCGTTTCTGCTTCTGCCATCCATTCCCATCCCTTTTTTATTTTAGGAATTTATTCAGGAAGTCAACTGTTAAAAAAAACTGAGATTGTATATTTAAATGCTATGGTAAAGAAACAGGGTAGAGTGAGACTTTTCTTACTGGAAACTAATCCTAACTATATATGTAGAGCATTTCCCCTTCATTTCTTCATGCTGACATTTTTAAACACACTGAAAATAGATGTCTATTTTCAACAATGTCACAAATGGGCCTTTTCTTTTTCACTTTAAAAATAGAAACAAAACTTGTGTGGTTTCTGTACCAAAAAAAACCAAAGCAGAACATTGTGTATGTAATGGGTGTTTGATAAATGAATTGTTAAATTGTTGGATTTATTTGAAGAGTGTTAAAACTCTCAAAAATTTGATTAATGTGGGAACCCAACCTTGCTGTCTCAGAATTTTTAAAAATTACCTTCCTTAATAATAGTGTAAGGTAGTTTTAACCTGATTTATCACTATAATATTACAAGATATATGTGTTACCCACCTCTCCATTTGAACTATATATATGGACAAAGCCAAATGTATAAAACCACTGCCACTCTTATTTACATCTCAACTGTCCTAAGAAGTTTGAGATTCTTTACAATCTACTGCAAGTTTCTCAATCATTTATTATGGAGAAAGGAGAGATTTAAGGTAGGGAGACCAATTAAAAAGCTATTAGACTTGGAGTCAGGAGTACCTGGGTTCAAATCTGGTCTCAGACACTTAATAATTATCTAGCTGTGTGTCCTTGGGCAAGCCACTTAACCCCATTTGCCTTGCAAAAATCTAAAAAAAAAAAAGCTATTAGAGTAGTCCAGAGGAGAGGTAATGATGGTCTGAATTATGAAGTGATATTATGAGTAGCAAGATGGGTATATGCACTAGAGATATTGTGGATGTAAAATTGACAAAGACTTGGCAAATGATTAGTTATTGAGCATTAGGGAGAAGGAAGAATCAAGGACAATTCTGATGTTGTGAAACTGGGTGAATGGAAGGATGGTGGTATGCTGCCTAATACCATATAAGTCTGTACCTATATCAATCACCTGTCCATGGAGAGGAGGAGGTATATTTTAAAAAATATTAAAAAAAAAACCAAGAACAAAACAGAATCATTATTAAACAAACATTTCAGTTTGCAAAGGAGAACAAGAAAGAAGCTCCTTAAGACCTCTTATAAACTTATTTTACATATATATAAAGAAACATATACATTTAATATTATCACCACCAATAGTAGTTTCCCCTATCTCTCAGCCTAGAGGTATGGTAGCTCCTCATAAGCCACCACTGGCTATCAGGGAAGCTTGGACTTGCTCCATCTGCAATCTGGGTGGTTCACCCCCCTGAAGTAGTTTGATGGCTCCCTGTACCAATCACCACTATACTGGTGTTACCTTCATGATGACACCTGATAACTTTAATCCACTGCAGCTCAGAATTCCCAAGTTCAATTCAGCTATCAAACTTAGGTTCCCTAGTAGCAAGGATTCCAGGAGAATATCATCTCACTGGAAGTCTTGGGAGGGGGCGGTCCAGTGGATAGAGTGCAGGGTCTGGAATCAGGCAGACATCTGCTTAAATTCAAATCTAGCCACAGTCCCTTATCAGCCGTGTGACCCTAGGTAAGTCACTTAATCCTGTTCGCTTCAGTTTTCTTATCTGTAAATTAGCTGGAGAAAGAAATGGCAACAATACTCCAGTATCTTTGCCAAGAAAACCCCAAATGTGATCAGAGTCAGACATGACCAATCAGCAGCAACAATCACCCTACCTCGTTAAATACATTGCATTTTTAAAGGTAGAAGAAAAATCACTACATCTAGGTTTCCTTCTACTTTTTCCCCCTCCTATGCATTTTGAAAATATTTTATTGGTTTTTTCTTATTATCTAACACTAATCTGTCCTCAACATAGAACACCTTCCTTCTAGCAAAAACTGCATTATTCAGAAAAAATAAATTAACACATTGGTCATGTCTGACACTAAATAACTCATCATCACTTCTTTAAGATTGAATATGTATAATTTGAATAGGTTGTCTAAGTGTTGTTTTCATGTATATATATTTTTAATATTCAATACATTCTCTCAAATCCTTAACCCATAGCTTTAGAGCTATTGGAACTTAAGGTCCAGCTGGAATACACACACACACACACACACACACACACACACACACACACACACACACACACACATTTTTCAAATAAAGCAACCCAAAGCAAAGAGAAGTTAAAGTCATCCAGGTATTCTAAATTTGAATCAAGAACTCAATTCCAAATTTGTTTCAATTTCCTTTGACAAAGGAACTTTTATTTTTCTCATGATTGCTTCCTTTATGAACAGTTCATAAAAATCTTCCCATGTTTCTCTAATTTCCTCATCATTCATTCTTAAAGCCCACTATAATTCCCTACATTAATGTAATGCAATTTGTTTAGCCATTGTCTCCTACCTTCATCATTGGTACTTTTTTTGCTTATTTTCTTTCCTACAAGGATTGCTTGCTTATGGGACTAACCACCTATGGGAAAATGAACAGTCATTTGGATCACAAGGTCAAAAGTTATTGACTTTTTCCTCAAATATTCCAAATTATTTGCCAAAATGGTCAGACCAATTCAAAGCTTTATTAAGGTATTAGAATGCCAGATTTTAAATAACTCCTCCAAATTCTATGATTTTCATTCTTCCAAATAAGCTTCAGTCCCTTTTCCTTGGTTATTTGGACCATTTTTCCCCACATAGTAAATGAAAGTCTTTCTTCTTTGAAGGCCGATCATATCTTTCTAAACCATGAAGATTTATATACGTCATCTTGCATCTTAGTGTAAGTTATTTAAATCCATAATACTCTGGAAATTCATGCCAGAGAACAAGCTTTGTGATTCTGGAAATTTTGATTTTCCCTTACTAGGGAGTAAATTCTCTTTTCCTTCTCATCTTCAGTTTCTCTCTAGCCTTGACTTAGCTGATCCAGAAATTAACTGACTTGCCTAGGCGTCTGAGGTCACATTTGAACTCAGGTCTTCATGACTCTAGTCTCAGTGTCCTGTGGCATGTTTTTGCATATGATCAAAGTAGTATTTTTCTGAGCTGGGTCTGACCAATCAAAGCAGTATTTTCTGAGCTGAGACCTAACAATATCCTGGTAATTTGGGTTAGATTCTGGAGCAAACTGACATTTCTTAAGTCATAGAAGGTGAAAGATATTCAACAAGGATAGGCATTAAATTAATATAGTTGATGCAGTTGAATGAAGCATCGTTACTTGAGTTCTCCATTACAGTCTACCAAACATGAGAAAAAAACCTGGAGCCATCTTGGCCATTTTATATAATAGTTCATCATGGCATTCTGTTAGATCACTGAGCCAACTAAGTGTGGAGAATTGCTTCAGTACTTTTTCAAGGGGAAAAACTAACCTAACTTGCATGGGGGAAAGGAGTTATAATACATAGTTCTTGGAAGAAAATGTATATCTCTAGATACTTTCATCATCAAAAGAGAGAAAAACAAAACAATAAACAGGGCACTTGGTTTTTTATTTAAATGGCAATTAAAAAACAAATATACACAAAAATAGAAGTTTTGAAAATAAAAAAGAAAATCAAACAACCAGTACTCTTGGTAACTCATTTTTAAAAAGAAAATTATAGATTAAAAGATATTAATTCAATTTAGTACTAAGAATTTATAAACAGAAAACTTTTAGACCTCAACTGTCAATTGATAAAAAAGACAAGTTGAGGAATAAATTTGACTCTATTACACTTATTTTAATGGTGAAACTTCAAAATTCTTCATCAGTGTTAAATAAGAAGGATTTGTATCAGATTGTTGAAAAATAGATAGACTATCATCACTTCAGGCACTGGACAAGCAAGTCCTTTGGAAATACAGTTAAAAAAAAAAGAAAATTCCTACACCCAATTGTCATTGTAAAATCCATGATTAAATAATTTTGAAGCCTCTTTCCTCTCAGTTAAAGTGTTAAATCAAACACCTAGATAAATATTAAGAGAAGGTAATAAAAAATACAATGCAAAGAATACTGGTTTGGAAGTGGAAGAAACTGAGCTCTAGTTCTAGTCCTGTTGTTTGCTACTTATGTGACCTTAGTCAAGTCATTAACCTCTCTAAGCCTCAGTTTTCCTATCTGTAACATAAGGGGCTTGAACTAAATGACCTTTCAGTTCCCTTCCCGTTCTCACTGTGATCTTAACTCAGCAGTGAATTTACATTTTTATTAAACTCAGCTGGTGAATGTATTTTCTCTAAAGGAGTGAATCTGAATCTTTCTGATTCCCAGAATTGAAGCCAACACAGTGTTCCGCACAAAAGCCTTTATTTCCTTGTTTTATGGCCCTGGAGCCTCAGTTTGTTCATTTGGAATAGGGGAAAGATAATGCCTGTTCCCCCAGTTCTGGGAGTGACATGACACCACACATGTGCTTCCTCCACATCTGGAATAGTTTTCCCCCCATTTTGAAATTTTTGTCTTTTTTTTTCAAGAGCCTCTTTACCTGCTACCTCCTTTGTGCATCCTTTTCAGACCCTTCCAACTGGAAATTATATTTCCCTTTCTGAATCTGTCCTACCACTCTTGACCTTTCTTTTGTAATTTTGTAGTTTTCTACTTACTTTTTAATATCCCCTCCTGGATTGTCAATTCCCTATGTAGGCAAGGACTAAGTCTTCTTTTATTATATATCCCTAACTTCAAGCATAGGACCCGAAATGTAGCTGTCACTTAATAAATGTTAAATTAAATAGATCAGAATAGATAATGCATGAAAGCACCATATAAACACAAGACTTTTGTTTGGAGTAATTTTGGCTTGGACCTACATTTTCATTTATATAGGAAATTCCTATTGATAAATTCATTCTATTCATGTGGAGCAACATTTGTTCAATAATTTTAATAGTCTTTCAATTGGCCTTATAATCTTAATTTATGAGGATGCTGAGGTTTTTTTCATGAATTATTATGTAAACAGTAGTAGCAGTAGAAAGGTGAGGTGAGGATGGTGACAGTGATAATGTTGGCGGTGATAATGGTTGGTGTTGATAGTGGTGGTAATGATGGTGTTCATGATGGTAGCAGTCTGCTAAGATGCAATGCTATTTCAATCTGCATCATTGTAGAAAGTACAAAACATAAATGGAGGTATATAGACAAAAAGGAAATGGTCTTTGCCTTTCAATAGTTTGCAGTCTATTGAGAGAAAACAGCATTCATATGGAAAGAAAATTTAAAATATATGAACTTGGGACACAGCCTTCCATTCCCCTCCCCCCATCAATACTATTATCACAATGAGAGCAGAATCAATCAAAGGTCATGACTCTTAGAAGGTCATTTTTTTCTTTAGGTCTTGATTGAAGCCCCAAAACTGAAGGGGCATCTCCAAAATAAAGTCAAGATATAATTGATTATAGTTTACCCCCCATGTAGGTAACAAAATCCCCAATTCTTACATAGGTATCAGAGTATAAGATGGATATCAGGTATAGAACAGCCTTTATTTCACCCACCACAAAAATTCATAAAACATAAAGGACTTATAGGAAACCATGACCAAGTTCAGAAGTATAAATAATTCTAATAGCACCAGCCCTGGAGTCAGGAGGACCTGAGTTCAAATCTGGCCTCAGACACTTAATAATTACCTAACTGTGTGGCCTTGGGCAAGCCACTTAACCCCATTGCCTTGCAAAAGAAAAACTCAAAAAATAAAGATAAAAATAATTCTAATAACCAATAGAACCCCTCCAGAACATTACAGAAAGTGAGGGTGACATCATTATCACTATCAAAATAATAACATGTAAAAGTAAAATGGGAAGGGAAAGAAGTCAAGCTCACTAAGAAAAGCTGGGGTTTTTTTTTTCCTTCATCATTGTAAACCTTAAGAAATGCCACTCAGACAAGCCACTGATTATAAGCCATTAGACATTTCTTACATGCCATTATGGAAATGTTCAAAGTACTGAATATGGAACAATGCCATTATCTCAGGCTCCATGCCTTTACAAAATATAGCTTCATTTCTGATAGCATTGGTCACCTACCACTGTATCCCAGATGCTTTACTATTAACTCTATTCATTGCCTTTAAAAATAGATTAGGCTTCCTTTGGAAAAAACCCAGTGAAGAGCCACAGAAGACAGGAGAATGCCTCTGAATTGAGCATGTCAATTATCCCACCCCCAAATTCTGGCTTTATATGCTCGATGATTGTATTCTTTTGTAAGAGCAGAGATGGGAAAAAGCAAGAATAATAATGACCACCTTTGCAGACCACGTGCTTTTTCTTTATTTTATATGCTTTTCATAAATAGTTCCTTGTATGTGTGCTGGTTCTTTCATCCAATAGAATCTAAGCTCCTTAAGGGTAGGAACGGTTTTGATTTTTGTTTTTGAATCCTTAGCCAGGCATAATATAGGATGTTGAATCAATTTTTATTGATTAATTTGTTTCCTAAGTTAGGGCTACATGGCACTATGTGTGATCTCACTACTTCTTTTTACTAAATATCAAATTCTAAGTTCTTTTTTCTTGACAAGTTGCAACAATTCTTCCATTTAATGGATTTATTTCTGCAAGCTGCTCCAGGTCACACATCAGTCTTTCTAGCCACAAGATTCACACAATTCCTGTCAGTAAGCTATTTTCACATACAAAAAGGAACATGCCCAAAGGACCTACTAACTTCTAAATTACATCTTCTCTACCAAATATGTTTTAAGCCTTTGATAGCAAAATTATTTGTAACCCTAAAGCAGGGTGAGTTGAGCTATTGGAATGTTATAGGAAAAAAAGATGCTAAATGTAGAGTCAGAAGTTCAATCATAAGGAAATCATTTACCCTTTTGGAGGGTCTCAGTTTCTTCATCTGTGTCTTTGCTGGCTCTTCTTTTGCTGACTAAGATCTATTTTTTAGGTCCCCCTGTGGTCTTTTTGATAACTTTATATAGTTCTGGGGTGGAAGAGTCACTTTTTGTAATTTCTCATTGGATTTCATGATCATTATTCAGTCGGGGTGCATTATTAGGTCTTCACTAAAATAGGTGTGTGGGAACTGGGTGGTCTGCCTCTGTTCACAAATCCATTGGGCTGGAAGTTAAGCTAAAGAATTTAATGAGATTACGTGAAGGCTTGAGTCTGCTCCTTGGGTAATTATGAAATATTTCCAGAGTTTCCTGGTCTTGATATAGTCATGAATTTATGACTGTGTCTAGTATTATATATTGTGGAGAACTTCGTTATCAGTCTTGGATGTTCACTGACACCAGTGAATATGGTCAATGTCAAAGCCACTGGCTTCTTCCCAGGTTTCTGTCATTCAAAAAATACTCATGTTAATCTCCACCTCATTTAAGGAAGGCATGTTTAATTAACAAATGACTGTCAAAAGAATATGGGCTGAAAAATGTATAATCAACCAGCACTCTTTTACTGCCTGAAAAAAAAATTGTTATCAACTTGACTGGAACTTGTTTTTACAACTTGGCCCAATCACTCCTGTTAACATCAGTAAGAAGGAAATGGATCAATCTTTGGCAATCATAAATGTGCACCTCACTGATTATTCCCCACTCATCTGGCTGCTCTGTGGTTAGAATGTGTAGAGCACATCTGGAAATGCCATAGGTTAGACTGGAAAGGAAAGTGCTTAAGAGAACATAGCTATTGTCTGTGAAAGAAGGGCTAGTTACCTTGGTGTCTTGTGTGAGGTAAATGGTTCATAAACTATGGGGCAGAAAGTACAATCTTAGAAGAGTAATCCATTCTCCTCTGCCATTGTTGGGATACCATATTCCCTTCCCATTGCCCAATGGATGATTTATTATTGGGTAAGAAAGGTGGAAGTAATAAGCACTGAATCTAAGTGGCAATGAATTCTAACAATTTAGCTGCATAATATCCGTAACCCACAATATACACATACACATTTATTTATATATCTATATCTATATCTTCCTACATGTATGTGGATTATAAATGTGAATATGTGTGGATATGGTTGTATTTCTATAAACTTATGAACTTTATGCCTCTAACTTCTCAATTAGATCTTAGGAAGAGGCTGTCATTCTACAAAGAACTATACCAGAATACTACTTCCCTGAGAAAACAGAGCATGCTACTCTGTCACTTTTTTAAAAATTGAATATCATTTGGAAGGAATGTCTCTATTTTTTGCAGAGGAATAAAGTTTTTATGAACTTTTCTTCACAATTAACTTTGGTTATGTTAACTGATAGGTTGGCTTATTTTGAGCCAAAGAAGTTTGTGCAAAAAAAATCATATATTTATATAGATCTATATGAATATATATTTGCGTGTAAATATTATATGTAGATATCTATTTTCTAACCATCTCTTCACCAATAATAATAATAATAGCTAGCATTTACATGCAACCTATAAATATTATCTCATTTTATACTCATAACAACCCTGGGAAGTAGGTGCTGATATTATTCCCATTTGACAGATAAGGAAACTGAGGCAGACAGCATTGAAGTGACTTACTCAGTGTCTAAAACTCAAATCTTTTTGACTCCAGGTCTAGCATTCTATCCATCATGTCACCTAACTGGCTAAATAAGATATATTTAAACTATATAAGCTGAGTAGGACTGCAGAAGAGGTCACTGTCATTAGTGTTGACTGGTGTGTAGGAAGAAAGTATTTTTTTTTAATTCCAAAATGCTCCATGGATTATTGGTCAAAATAATCATCTGGAAGTCCTCTGAGCAGTTCTAGGCTATCTCATCAATGATAAGAGGACTTTGAAGGGTTTTTCCCGAAATATACTCACATGCAAGGCATTGGGGTTAAGTGATTTGCCCAAGGTCACATAGCTAAGTAATTATTAAGTGTTTGAGGATAGATTTGAACTCAGGTTGTCCTGATTCCAGGCTCTATCCACTGTGCCACCTAGCTTCCCCAACCTGAGAACTTCTTACAAACTTTTTGACAATACCAAGTTCCTCTAGAGTGAGGTTTGCTTAAAAGCATTATATAGAAAGATATTTTTCCAACCATGACAATATATATTAATAGTACCTGTGTATGATTACTCATCAGTGGTCAAAGGGCAGGGACAGGAGAGAACAGGACCAGTTAAGCAAGTTGAGCGGCCTCTCTGGACAACAGGAATGAGTAGAATATGATGGCTTATGGCCTGAAAATAGACTTTGCTTTTGCAATACACTGAAAGTATGTAGGAGGACTGTTAAAGAACAGTCCAAGAAAAAAGTGCCATCATCATCCTCCATCCCTCCCTCCATGTATCCACATGGATCTAAGGCATAATGGAAGGGAAGGAAGGAAAGAGGGAAAGAGGGAAGGAAAGAAAGAGGGAAAGAGGGAAGGAAGGAAGGAAGGAAGGAAGGAAGGAAGGAAGGAAGGAAGGAAGGAAGGAAGGAAGGAAGGAAGGAAGGAAGGAAGGAAGGAAGGAAAGAAGGAAGGAGGGAGAGAGGAGGGAAGGAGTAAATGAAGGAGGGAAGGAAGGAGGGAAGGAGAGAAGGAATTAGGGAAGGAAGAGAAGAAAGGAGAGAAGGAAGGAGGGAAGAAGGGAAGGAAGAGAGAGAGAGAGAGAGAGAGAGAGAGAGAGAGAGAGAGAGAGAGGTAAGAAGGAAGGGAAGAATATAAACACATTACATTATTTAACACATTAGCAGGGGTTTTCATTTCCATTTACCTCTTGTTATTATCACTGAGTCCAGAGCAGAGTCCCAAGATAGTAGTACCCATTACCACTAAGCTCTCATTTAAAAGAGGAGGTCAGAAATATGGAGTGCTCTCCTGACTGGTGAGTCCTATCAATGAGATTCACCATGAAAGAATCGATTCCATAAAAATGACAAAAGATCACTGAATGAAGAGATGTGGGGCTCCTTAGGGTTTCACACACACACACACACACACACACACACACACACACACACACACACACAGAGGTAGACAATGTATGAATTATTATTGTCATATTAAAGTTGAAAAACTGAAGTTGATGGCTGAGTAATTTGTCCAATGTCCAGACAACAAGTGTCAGTCAAAATTCTTACTCATTTTTTCCTTTCTCTAAGACCTTAACATCTTTCCTTAGTCAGATCTGAACATGTCACTACCCTGCTCAAGAAGCTTCAGTGGCTCCCTGTTGCCTCATGAATCCAAGCAGCTCCCTTGGTTTGACATTTTAAGTCCTTCAGAATTCAGCTCCAATGTAGCCTGACTTCCCCTGCCCTCATACACTCAACATTCCAGTCAAATGGACCTTCTTACGGCTCCTCATTCTGTTTCCTGACTCTTATGTTTTAACATTCATTGTCTCTTCATTATCCCACCCATCCCCTACAGCATCCTCCCCCATCCTCCCCCGCCCTCTCCCATCTCCCCCCTTCCACATTCTTCAAACTCTTAGAATCCCCAACTGCCACCTCTTAGAAAATAGCTTTCCCAGACCAGGAATGGCAATTCTTTCTTCTCTTCTCCACTCCCCCTCTATAATTGTATGAATTGACCTTGTTTATACTTGTATTTATCTATTTACATGTTACTTCCTCCATGCAAAATGTTAAGTTCCATACGGAATGTTCACTTTTTTTCTTTCTCACTCTAGTACCTGACAAAGTGTCTAATACATTTAGATATTTAATATATATTTATTTAATCGAATACTATAGAATTGAAGATGACCCTTTCCTTATTAGAAAATGAAATACTTTTGTAAAGAACTTTGCGAACATTAAAGCACTATTTATAATATTATCATTCCTCTGTCCTCCATACCACCTTTCTCAGAGATGGTTGTTCATATTAGTATTGTTGAAAAAATGGAGTTCTGACTACTCAGTAAGGAGAGCATTGCAGGGAGGTACAAACATCATGTTGGTGAAAAAATGGGGACACAGTCTCATCCTACTCTCATTTCACTCTGTAGACCTACAGAGTTGTGGTAATATGATTTTAGGAGTGGGAGTGAAGGTCAGTCCCCTGAGAAACCTGGAGCTGAGACCTTAAAGTCCATTGTGTCTAAGTGCCTCATTTTTACATATGAGGAAACTTATCTTGATCCCCAGGTCACATCAGAAATATCTTCCTGACTCCAAGTGTAACCTTCAATCCACTGGATTATGATGACTGAGAATAAAGTTTTATCTTTCATCATCATGGACAGTTTTGAGTTTTTCTCATTTAAACATTTGCAATTCACAGTTTTAACCTTTGAAATCTGATGTCAGAACACAGAGTTTACTATGCTAATAAACATGGGTCCCTGCTAACAAACTTTCCATATAAAAATTAATTAAGGTTTCAAAACAGCAAGCCCTGGCTCCTTTCCCTCCCCTTTCCTCAAGCAATCTCCTGTAGCAGCAGAAAAGGAGGGGAGAGAATGGTTCCAATAAGGCAGGGTCTGGTCTACCTTTGAACCTGGCAGGACTGAACCAAGAAATGAATTAAAATAAGATGTGCCTTTATTGTGTGGGAGAGGGGAGGCCCTCCCTCCAGGTTCTCCCAACTTCCAAGTTTTAAAATGTTTATTGCTGGGTGTGTCAGCCTATACCTGTAACCCCAACTGTCTGAGAGGTGAACACTGACATCTCAAGAGCTTGGGACCTTTGAGCTGGAAGGTATTTCACCACTATAATGTCTGAACTATGTTCAAAGTTAAAATGGTGAGCCTCTGGGAGCCAGGGAGCCAGATCCAAAACTGAGTGATTCAAAACTCCCCTACCTATCAGAACGTCCCACCTGGGGAAGTTAGAAAACCTCATTCTTTCAAAAGAAAATTAATATATTTTTCTCTTTAAATCATATTTTCCAAATAGTCTTCTCCTTTCCTCTTTCCAGAGGAGTATCACTTGTAACCCCCAGAAAAAAAAATTTAAATCATTTATATATTATTTTTAAAAATTATCTTTCCCCAACATATTCCACTCTTCCCCACTGCCCAGAGAGTCATTATTTGTAATTCCTAGGAAAAAATTACAAAGAAAAAAATTAAAAGGAAAAAAGAAGTTCAACAAACCCAGCACATTACTGGGTCTGACAGTATATGCAATATTCCACACAAAAACTCTTCCACTTCTCTAGTGAAAGGAGAGAGGTGCATATTTTCATTTACTTTTGAAAAAAATAGCCTTGTTTTATTATACAGTTTTTCATTGGGAGGTGTTCAGTTTTTTGTTTTTTAAATCTAATTTTCTTTTTTAAATTTAAATGATGTGTTTATTTTCACAATATTACAATAATATTGTGAAAGTAAACACAATGAAGTAAGAGAAGAAAAGTGTACTTCAGTCTATGTTCAGATCCTATCAGTTCTGTCTGTGGGATGGGATACATTCTTTATAAGTCCATCAGAGAAGTTACTTCAATATTTTTCCCCACAGTTGCCTCCATCCATTCCTCCCCCCTTCCATTTATCCTATACTCCTTCTCCTTTCACTCTGTCTCTCCTCAGAAGTTGTTGTGTCTAACTACTCCCTTCCACGGTCTTTCTTCTCTTCCATCACATACACCACCCCCCATGTCCCCTCTCTCCCATCCCTTTCCTCCAGGATTACATTTCTAAACCTTATTGAGTGTGTATGTTATTTCCTCTCTGAGCCATTTCTGATGAGAATGAAGGCTCCCTCATTTCCCCTCACCTTCCCCCCTTCCACTCAATTGTAAAAGCTTTTCCTTGACTCTATTATGTGAACTATCTTAACCCATTCTTCCTCTCTTTTTCTTTCTCCCAGTACTTTCCTTTATCACCCTTTGACTCCATCTTTACAATATAATATATGCTTCATATTCAGCTCCCTCCCATGTCTTTATATATACTCCTAACTGCCCTAATAAGTGATAAGGCTCACATGAGTATTATCAGTATCATCTCCCCAAGCAGAAATACAAGCAGTTCAACATCATTAACTCCCTCTTAACTTGTCCTCCCTATCCACCCTCTCTAGGCTTCCCCTGAGTCCTGTACTTGAAGATCAATCTTTCTGTTTAGCTCTGGTCTTTTCAGCAGGAAGGTTTGAAAGTCCCCTATTTCACTGAATGTTCATCTTTTCCCCCTGAAAGAGGATGTTCACTTTTGCTGGATAGTTGATTTTCAGTTGTTAATCCAAGCTCTTTTGCCTTCCAGAATATTATATTCCAAGCCCCATGAACCCTTAATGTAGAAGCTGCCAAATCCTGTGAAATCCTGACTATAGAGCCATGGCAGTTGAATTGTTTTTTTCTGGCTGCTTGTAGTATTTTTCTTTTTGACTTGGGGGTTCTGGAATTTGGCTATAATATTCCTTCAGGAGGTGGTTGGTGAATTTTCTCAATTTCTATTTTACCTTCTGCTTGTAGGTTCTCAGGGTAATTTTCCTAGAGAATTTCTTGAAAAATGAAGTCAAGGCATAACTTTCAGGTAGCCCAATAATTTTTAAATTATCTCTCTCAGATCTATTTTCCAGGTCAGTTGGTTTTCCAATGAGATTATTTCACATTTTTGTCTAGTTTTTCATTCTCTTGGTTTTATTTTATTGTTTCTTGATTTCTTTCAAAGTCATCAGATTCCTTTAGCTCCATTCTACATTTGAAGGAGTTGTTTTCTTCAGAGAGCTTTCTTATCTCCTTTTCCAACTGGTCAATTCTGTTTTTAAGGCATTCTTGTCATTTGTCTTTTGGACTGATTTTTCCATTTTATCTAAACTGTTTTTAAAATTATTTTCTTCAGTATTTTTTTTGTATTTCCAACACCACCAAACTGCTGATTCGGTTTTCATGATTTTCCTGCATTGCTCTCATTTCTCTTCTCAGTTTTTCCTCTATCTCCCTTATTTGCTTTTCAAAATCTTTATGAGCTCTTCCTTAGGCTAAGACCATTTCCTGTTTTTCTTGGAAGTTTGGGATATATAAGCTTTGACTTTGTCATCTTCTGAGTGTGTGTTTTGATCCTCCATGGGACCAAAGTAATTTTCTATATTCAGATTCTTCTTTTTTTGTTGTCTGATCATTTCTTCAGGCTTCCAAAGCTTTGGAGGGTTCTGGGGACACCCCCAGGGGCATTAATTATTATTTAATGTCTTGTGAGAGGCTCTGACTGCTTTCTTGCCTGTGCTCTGGTCTGTGGATGACCACAAGCTCTCCCCTCTGTCCTGGAGCTGTGAGGAAGGTCCCTGTTCCTCTATGGTATTTAGGAGGCCCAGAGTGTGACCTGGGTCTGAGTGTGTGCAAAGGAGCAGAGTCCTGCCATAGGGATAGCAGAGAGACCTCCGCAATCTCTCCCCAAACTTTTCCCATCTGTGGGCTGAGAACTCTGGAAGCAGCTGCCAGGTGGCTCCATAGGTTCTGTAGGGTCTGCTCTGAGGCCTGTGCCAGCCTGGGCTGCAATGCTCCCTTGTATGGCAGAGTTCTCCTGATGACCCTCAAAACTGTCCCAGTGATCCCCAGGCCAAGAGGTCTGGAAACTCTCCTGTTGCCATGGACCCAGGCACCCCCAGGGACCCAGGCAGCCAGTGGCCTTTTCCTGGAAGACTGGAATTGGTTTGCTCCCCAGCTGAGGTCTGATTGCACTGTGGTTTTTTCTTACCCCTGGTCCCAGTGGAATAGACCTTTATCACAGATCAACCTAGTCATCTGGGACTAGAAAATTGTTTCATTCAGTCTTTCTATGGGCCAGCCCCTCTAAAATTTGGTTAGAGTCAGTCACAATTTTATGACTTTTGGAGTATTTTAGGAAAGTTTCTAGGAATTATGCCCTCATCTTGGCCCATTGGGGTGGGGTGCTGCTATTTATTCTTTTCATTTAAATTCATGTAGTCATTCTATAAACTGTTTTCCATGTTTCATTATGCATCTGTTAATTCATATAAATCTTTCTATGCCTTGCCTCCCATTTTTTCTTTACTACTGATAGCAAATATGGCCAATAAGATCATATGCCATAAATCTTGTTGTCCCTTAACATCTTGGAACAAGCCAAACAACCAAATCTAGAATGAAGGGAAACCAATAGTATTGATTTTGTTTTCTACTTCTAAATTACTTATTTATAAAAGATCACCAATTAACAACTTCATCAAGGGATAATAGAGATAATGGAAAGACACTTTGGGGGCTGTATAATCCAGTCTATTTATTTTATAATGAGAAAACCAAGTTGCCCAGCATCATATAATGTTCCTCTGATTCCAAAATCATTGCCCTTTCCGCTTTCCCATGTTTCTAGACAGATCACTAAAGTAGGTTATGAGAATAGTGCAGACAAATAGACACAAAATAGTCACAAGCATAAGTCATAGTCACAAGAATAGTAAGGAATCAAGAAATCTTCAAGAATCTTGGAGAAGGCACAAGAACTGAGTGTTAAAGGGAGATGGAGTTCCAAGATGAAGGGAGGGAGAACATGTCCCTGAATGATCAGAGCATCAACTTCAGAGCCCAATATACATCAGATATCAGTTACTGGCAGTATTGTTCTATAGGGTTTGTGGTACTAGAAAAATCATTGCCAAAATTGCATCAAGTGGTGTTAAAATTTATCAGAAACAGTTTGATACAATAATGATCATTTATGACCTGGATTCTAAAGCTAACTCAGTGTCTTCCAAGCCAGTTATCCATAGGGCATCAGGTTCCATAAATATTTTGCTGAAGTTTCTCCTGATCTTTCCCACTAACTATTCCCTGTCAATTCCAACCCCTTGGTTGGCCACACATTTGTAATGATAAAAATCTAGGACCTAGATCTGTCATAGCAGGGAGATAGAGAATCTTAATTCATCCTGGGGAAAACAAAGGTAGCCTTGTAATTTTTTAGCCCAAACATGAGGTAACTTCAGGATGAAGCTATGCACCTATATTAATGTAATAATGTATTAATGCTTCTACATAGAAATGATATTAAGGAAGGATCCTACCTGGAATATGTCCATGGGTGGTAAAGGGGTGCTGCCCTCTAATAAGGTCCCCATTTAAAATGGGGAACTATAGTTTAACGATGTTGGTCCTAGGTATGATGACAAAATGGCCTCTTTCAATCATTTAGAGCAGAGGTTGTCTTTCAATCGTTTTTCAGTCATCTGAATTTGGTGTTTTCTTGGCAAAGATAATAAAGTGTTTTACCATTTCCTTCTCCAGCTCATTTTACAGACGAGAACATTGAAACAAACAAAATAAAGAAAATTGTCCCAGGGTCACCTAGCTAGAATGTCTATTTGAGGCCAGATTGGAACTCTGACTTCAGGTACCACCTATCTACCCTACTGATATCAGATTCAAATAGAAATGAGGCCTGCCCACATTGACCTGAAAAACCATATATTAACACCATCTGTGTTCTGTTGTATTTTTATTTAGCCAATAATTCCCAATTACATTTTAATCTAATTCTGGTAACACTCCTGTGATACCTCTGACCTAGTGGATGACTTACATACTTTCTCTCTCCTATGGAGTTCCAAGGACCTCCTCCCTCTTCCCACCTCACCTCAGCTCCTGCTTGGAAGGTAAAAAAGTGTCCTCCTTCTTTAAGGGCAAAACTTCTCCCAAGTTTTATGCCAAGTTACTGGTCATTAAATCTAACAAGTCTCAGTTTGGAGACCATCACCCTTTTTTCTTTTTTTTATATAAAGAAGTAAAAGGCTCACTATGCAAGAAGTTAATTGTCAAGACAATCAAATTCTAAGTACTGGCTATTTTGGCAGGTAGCCCAGGATGGCCAGATCACTTGTTCCTCCTTTCCTCTCTTTTTCCCCTAATTGGGCAAAAAAGACACCAGGAATCAATCATCCTGGTTCAGCTCCAATAGGGGATTCTGAGCTACACCTGTTTAGTGGGCAGAGGGGAAAAAGCAAAGAACCCAGGTGGCCAGCTCCCAGCAATATAATCTTACAACATGTCTGTCAATTCCCGGTAATCTCTGGCCCTTTTCCTCACCCTCCACCCTCTAATGTCGCAACAGTCACCTGCCAAATAATTCCCTGTATTTCATGGGGATATTGATACTTCCCAGAGCAGAGTGCATCATTCTGCTACTACCCATTCGAGGAAGTTAGATAGCCTCAATCTTTCCTTAAAAAATATTAATATATTTTATTCTTAAAATCATCTTTTTATTATATTCCTTTCCTCTCCACTTCTCATAGAACCATCACAGTAACCCCAGAAGTTTTTTAAATGCTTTCTATTATTTATTTATTTATTATATAAAATAAACATTTGTATTATTTTTAAAATTATCTCTTCCCCAATATATTCCTCTACTGCCCTCTGCCCAGAGAGCTCAGATCTTCAACCAGATGAAGGACATTTCTCTCCTCCAACTCTAGTTCATCTTCCACTGTTAAATTGATCTTCCTAAAAAGCAGGTCTGATCATGTCAAAAACCCATAATTCTATAAAGTCCAGTGACCCCAATTTCAAGGCAAGGGTCCCTCTCGCAGAGCAAATGATTGTTTGGTTGATCGATGTGATCATCTTTGTTGGGAAGGACTAGCAGCAGCAGCAGTAGTAATAGCAGTAGTAGTAGTAGTAGTAGTAGTAGTAGTAGTAGTAGTAGTAGTAGTAGTAGTAGTAGTAGGTAAGTGATAGCAGGAGGAGGAGGAGGAGGAAGAAGAGTATAGTAGTAAGTAGGGGTAGCAGTAAAGTCAGCCCCTTTTATCTCCAGGTTAAAAAAAATCCTTTGTTTTTCAAAATTCCTCCTAAACTTATCCTTTCCCCTCTTTCCAGTCTTTCTCCTTCCAGTCTTCCTTTCCTCCAAGGTCTCATTGATCCAGTGACACCAACTTCCATATTCCTCAGAGGAGGCCCTCCGTCTTCTATGTCTGTGTATTTTCATGGACCTTCCCCATACCTGGAGCCTCTGTCCTTCCTGGAAAGGAGCCTTTTGGTCCTTGATCTTAGTGCCTTCCATGGATTATTTATGACTTTTTTCCATTTTTCTTCTCTGTACATATTTAGACTCTCCTATTAGACTAGGAGCTGAGAGCAAAGACTGGCATTCTCTCCCTACCTTTTTTCCTTAATCCTCAGGGCTTAGTCCATTTCCTGGCAGATTTGTTGTGTTTAGTCGTTCACTTGTATCCAACTCTTCAAGGATGATAGCAAATTCATGGGGTTTTCTTGGCAAAGGTACTGGAGTGGTTTGCCATTTCCTTCTCCAGGGGATTAAAGCAAATAGAGGTTTAAATGACTTGCCCAGGGTCACATAACTAGTAAGTATCTGAGGCCAAATTTGAACTCAGGTCTTCCCACTCTGATACATTGAGTCATCTAGTTGTCTCACTGACACAAAGTAGGGCCTTAGTAAATGTTTGCTTGCTTGCTTGCTTGCTTGCTTGCTTGCTTGCTTGCTTGCTTGGTGACTTCCTACTTTCTGCCACTTCCTTCTTCTTCCTACCCATCAAGATCAAAGTCAAGGTGAATTCTGTACTCTAAGTCAAATTACCTGTCTATTCTTCTAAGTTTCTCCACCACTCAGGGGGGCCGTGTCAGTCACGGTTCCTTCTGATGCCAACCTGCTGCTCACTTGGGCAGAGTCAAGGGCAGTTTCCTTGTGTAAGAGCCTGAATGATGTTCCAGGATCCTGTGCCAGGGAAAACATCTGTCACTGCTGGGGTTTGACTGGGCCTCCCTCTGCCTGGTTGGCACTGGAGGCTAGAGAGTGCAGGTAGCCCCAGACTGGTACACCAGAGTTGGTAAGATCAAGAACTGCCACAAGGTCTCCCATGCTTCGGCAGCTCTGAGCTGCTCGGATCAGGGCTTGGACTCCTCTTCCTGTCAGTGGTGAGCCTCTCTGAGACAGGAAACCCCCCTGCTGCCAAGTGGCCCCACCTCTGAGAGACCCAGGACGAAACCAGACAGGAGTTATTGTTTCCTATGTGCTCAACCACACTGTTGGAAAGACACATATAAACAGGAGAGACAGAAGGAGACAGGGAGGAGGAGGAGGAGGAGAGTGAGAGCAAGAGCAAGACAGAGAGACAGAGAGAGAGAGACAGACACAGAAACAGAGACTGAGAGAGACAGAGGGAGAGAGAGACAAAGACAGAAAAAGAGACAGAGAGACAGAGACAGAGAGAGATCGAGACAGAGACAAAAACAGAGACAGAGAGACAGAGAGACAGAGAAAGACAGAGAGACAGACAGACAGACAGAGACACAGAGAGAGAGAGAGAGAGAGAGAGAGAGAGAGAGAGAGAGAGAGAGAGAGAGAGAGAGAGAGAGAGAGAGGAAGAGGATAGAGATAAGCCAAAAACAAAAAGAGACAGAGAAAGAGAGATCATTGAATCAGTATTTTTTTAAGTATTCACTATGAACCAGGGAATTTTTCAGTTCCCACCAAGTCCTGGGAATATAAAAAGAGGCAAAAGACAACCTTGCCCTCAAGAAGTTTACAATGTAAAACAGAGAGAGATGGAGAGCTAGAGAAAGCAAAGAGATACAAGGACTCAGAGAATTCTGGTTCTCAGTTCATAATTCTGAAGTGTCAAGCAGTTTGCTACAGTTTTCTTCTGTGTAGAGTTTTATTAGTGACAATAAGGATATTGGCTGTACAGTTAGAGTTTATTCTCTTTTCCTGTAGGAGTGGGGTCATCTCACAGTAAGCAATCCCCATAATTCCCATTTTGAGAGGTTCTGAGGCATCTTTAGAAGCCCAGAGGTCAATTCTCCCCATCCCTGTCTCTATCTCTTTGTCTGTCATCTGTCTCTGAGGGGACTCTGTCTTTGATGTTCTGTCTCTGTCATCTCTCTGTCTCTCATCTCTGTCTCTGTGTGTATCTTTCTGTCTCTCTCCTCATTATATAGAGTCATATGTGAGGTGTGTGTAGATAGAGAGATGGAATGTGTAGTATATGTGTATACAAATTGTAGAGAGTACAGCTCTCAGAGTCAGAAAGATCTGAGTTCAAATCCTAGATGTCTGTTCCTGGGCAAGTCACAATAAGTCAGTTTCCTCGTCTATAAAATAGGAATGATAATAGCACCTCCCTCCTATGGCTCATTGGGAGGATCAAATGAGAGAATAATTGCAAGAGGGTTAACACAATGTATCAGATAGTAGGCCCTATAAAATATTAGCTATTATTATCATAATTATATGTATGCCTATGTCTACCCACTCATAACTAAAGGGTTTTATTGGCTAGAACAAGATACACATGTGTCAAATCTAACAACCACTTAATATGTTGTATTGTCTCAGAACATAGCCAAACCTGTTCAAAGAGTCTCCTTTTCCCCCTGAAATCAATTCCCTAAAATCCCTGGGAAAGAAGAGATAATGTCTTAGATCATTTTCAGTGACACAGATAGGAGAAATTTGCCAAGAAAAACTAAGACTTCTATGTCAAAATACTATAGGTGTACAAAAGGAGAAAAAAATTAGGAAGGTTTGATCTTTTAAACAAAGGTTTTCTTTCAGGGTTTTTGTTTTTTATTTTTCTCTTTTTAATGAGAACTAAGCTCATACTGCAATAGTCGGGAAGCAGATGAATAGTCTCAATTTTTTTTTTAAATCCCAGAGAATGCTATTGTTTTGACAAAACTGTGCTGAGGCAGCTTGGAGTCAGCATTTGGTGCCCAGGAGGAGAGGAGTCAAAAGTTTGATATTTAACAATGAACATTAATTCCATCAATCAGGAAATCTGAGGTTAGCTAAGAGGTGGTGAAGCTCAACAAGCTGCTGCCTAGTTGGGTTCATGCTTGTCAGGAGTAATGGGACTCCTAGATGATTTTACATATTGACATTTCTGCCCACATTCAATGAGTGAAGCAAACCAAACTCACCCATCCCATTAACCGAGAACATGCTATAAAGAAACTAGAAGATCCCATAGGGGAGAGAAATGTGCTGACAGAGCAAGGTGAAAGATGGTATCGACTCAACCTCTATCCATCAAGAAATGGACTCAACTGCATTTTTGGCTCTAGATGAGGATACAGCTCAATTGCAAGTACACTAGAATGATTTCCAATGACAGATGCACTCTCAGTTACGAATGTTGGGCCATTCACTACATAAAATGTAACTAAATTCTCCATTGAAAATTTTTTATTTGGCATCTGGGCCTGAAATCTGTATGCCTAGTCCCAGAACTGACTCTCTTAAAAAACCAATTTGTGTGGAACTTCTCAATGAAGACACATTCTTCTATAAAATCAAAGAAAACACAGAACTTTACCTTCCAATCTCCCCTTCCAACTTTATGTCATATCACTCATCTTCACACATTGTAGTTGTTTGTGGTACAATTTATCTCCTACATACACTGGGAACAAATTCTTATGGGTGGCAGAAACTGAGTCTTAGCTATCTTTGTCTCACCCCGGGTCTTTACATATATGGTATCAAAAAATGATGATTAATTCAGATACTTTAGCTTGTTTCTTGAACTGAATTAAGCAAAGTCTTTCCCTTACTAATAGTAGGTGCCCAAATTTGCCAGGCAATATTTTTGATCAGCTTATACTATAATTCTTAGATCTTTTATAATTAGAGATTTTAGTATTAATCATTTGTTGACTCCTTTTGTTAACTCCATTGACTCCTACTCCTAATCACAAATCAAAAGGTCCAACTTTTGCAATTTCATGGAGGGCAATTGTTAGATCTGAATTTGCTGAAGAATCTATAATTCTTACTTACTGATTCTCATCTCATACATGCCACTGTTTGCTAGGTTGAAAAGAAATTAATTAATACTACATCTTCTGCATTGGGATTTAGATTGGTCATGGAGATGGAAAAAAAATAAAAGACCCCAAATTCCCAGTTGCAAAACTGAACTGATAAACCTTGTAATTAAAATTCATATTTAACTCATATTTTCATTCCTTGTTCAAGATTTTATTAAAAATATTTTCTCATCTTTATATTAAATTAAATCCAATTTTTTTGGAGGACTACAGGAAAATAATGGTAATTAGCTTACATTCTGAAAATTCAGAACCCCTTATTTTCAAATCAAATCACTGAAAAATTCAGGCTTGAGCCATGGTGCATAAGACTTTTATTCACAATGGCTATGCCTCACGACTTTGAATGTAATTCAATCTAATTGTCTGGGACCTAACACACTTAGATGGTGAATGTAACCTTCTGATAAGGGTTTGAATGTCATTCCAGGACAGAAAAGTAGATGATTTCAAAAGAATCACAATGGGGCTAAATACAAATTCAATCATAAGGAGTAAAGGTATGGTTTCAGTGAGCACACACACCCCAAACCTCTCATGTACCTATTGTAATGACCTATGTGAAAGTAGCTGGACAGTACTTCCAGCCCTCACCCCACTCCCAGACTTGGTAGAATTTGGACAACCTGTCTATTTATGCAAGACTTTAAGGGGGGGAAAACCAAAAATTACCTCTCCTTGGTCAAGATTTTAAAAAGTATTTTGTTAGGGTGACTAGGTGGCACAGTAGATAGAGCACTGGCCCTGGAGTCAGGAGTACCTGAGTTCAAATTTGGTCTCAGACATTTAATAATTACCTAGCTGCGTGGCCTTGGGGCAAGGCCACTTAAGCCCATTTGCCTTGCCCCCCCCCCCCAAAAAAAACCTAAAAACGTATTTTGTTATATTCAAGGTCTTTCTCCAAATGATGGGGACATTGTCAGAGAAGAAAACCATGGTGGTTCTCACCAGGGTCACTTGGTGATGTTTGAAGCAAAATAGGATATTTATTTTTTCCCCTTTTTTCCTGCAACTAGAAATTCAACAGAGACTGGAGCACAATAATTATTCTATTACCTTTTGTCAATATTAATTCTTTTTCCAAGTAGTTTTTATGACATTAATTAATTGGCAGAGATTTTGCAATTTTTTTATTTCATTAAATATTTTCCAATTGTATGTAAAAAAATTTTGAGTTAAATTCTCCCCCTTTGTCCCCTCCTCCCCTCCTTAAGAAAACAAACAATTTAATATTGATTATACATGTAGTATCATACAAAATATATATATCAATATTAATACAAACAAAATATAACAGTAACAATAAGAATAAAGAGTTTAACATGGTGTCCTTTAATTTGCACTCAAAATTCCTCATTTATGCCATCAAGAATTGCTAATTCATCTTACAGATTCACAAAATTATTGAGTAATGTATGATAATATTATACACACTACTACCACATATGCATATTGTTTTCATCCATTATATACAATGGATGATAACATTATACATACTGCTTCATGTATGATAACATTTATTTTTATTTTGGTACCTATATGAAACATAAAATAAATGAGTATTTTGTCAACACAGGGGAAAATATGATCTTATTCCATTTGTAACAGGGAATTCCAATAATACTGTCTCATTATGGATTTTTAGTTCATGTGGTCAAAGTGATCCAATAAAGAAATTAGAAATACTGAAATTGAAACATATTTATAAAGAAGTTTATTACTGATTTAAATGTAAGGGGGGCAGCTAGGTGGCCCAGTAGATAGCACTGGCCCTGGAGTCAGGAGGACCTGAGTTCAAATCTGGCCTCAGACACTTAATAATTACCTAGCTGTGGGGCCTTGGGCAAGCCACTTAACCCCATTCCCTTGCAAAAACCTAAAAAAAATGTAAATCAATGGAACAGATGAGGAAAAATCAGGAACAATTGTACTTAATAACTCAATTTTTGTTTGATAAACCTAAAAGCATAAATGAGCTAGATAAGAACTACTTATTTTATAACATGTACTTGAAAAAATGAACAGAGCACTGAGCCTCAAGCCAGGAAGAACCAAGTTCAAATCTTGTCTCAGACACTTAGCAACTGTTTGACTCTAAAGAAAGTTACTTAATTTCTCTGCCTCAGTTTCCTCATTATAAAATTAAGATTGCTCCCTCTGAGACCTTGAGATAAAGATCAAATGAGATAATATTTGTAAATTATTTTCAAAACAAAGAGCTATGTATAATGTTGGTTTTGATAATTTCCATTAAATAAGTATTCTTGGGGAAACCAAAGTACAGTTTGGCAGAAAATTAGGTTTAACCCCACATCTTACAACACTTGACACATTTAATTTTAACTCTAAATATTAAAGACCATTCTGTGAAATATTTAAATAGAAAGGTATTTAAATCAAATAACCTTTACAGCTATGACTATAGAGAGTGAATTCTTTGACCAAAGAAGGAATATAAAGAATAATTTTAATTATGTGAAATTGAAAAGCTTTTGTATGGACAAAATTAATACAGCTAGGATAAGCAAGGAAGCAGTTGACGTCTGTGACTCTGACATTCAAATTAGAAGAAGTTTTTAAGACCATTTCATTAGCTATCAAATACATCATCAAAGAATACAAACAAGCAATTTTCAATATGGAAATAGTTGATACTGGAGTGAGGCAGGCACAGCATTGAGTAGTTGATGGAAATGTAAATTCCTCCACCCATTTTGGAAAATTATTCGAAATTACGTGAAGAAGATATTCTTTGGCCCTAGAGACTTCTGCTGCAAGTCATGTACCTCAAGGAATTCAAATTCAAAAAGAAAGATCTCATCTATACTAAAAGTAGCAACATATATTTTTTGAAGCATCAAGAAGCCATAACCATAACTATCGACTGAGTAATAGTTAAGCAAACTATAATAGGTGATTGAAATGAATATTACTGACTGTAAGAAATGATGGATATGATAAATACAAAGAAGCATGTGAAGGTTTTTATAAATTGATGCAAAGAAATAAGCAGACCCAAGAACACTATATAGCAAATGATTATAGTAACATAAATGCAAATAACAGTAAAGCAATAAAAATAAAATGCTACAAAATAATTCTAAAAGATTAAAAAAACAAGTTAGTGCCCAAGGAAATGTGGAAAAGTAGTTCAATCCAGCTTCATAGCAGAGGTAGGTGTGGAGCATTGCATATGTTAGCTATGTGTTGAGTATTTTTTAATGTATGTTGAGTTTTGCTGAGATATTTTTTTTCTTGATTATTGGGAAATGAAGAAATGGAGGTGCTATAAATACAAAAGATATCACTAAAATGTTTTGAAAAAGATAATGCATGCAGGAATGTTGTTGTTCATTCTTTGTTTTGAAGAGGACCAATGATAACACGGGATGATGTCTTGACTTGCTCACAAATAGGATTTAAGTGAGGTACAGTTACATAGAGTTGTCAACCTCACTCCTCTCTTCCAGAGCCATCAAAGTCCAATGCAGGAATGTATGCTAAGACAAAAGATGTCAATAAAATGATTTTCTTTTTTAAAAAATACACAAGGAAATTTATATTAGCTAATTTGCACTAGACTAGACACCTAGATGTCTTATTGCATTTTATTCCCATTTATATTTTTGAGTTCTGAGTTCTTGACATACTATGTTGTGGGCATGAAGTATGTGACCCCTGTCCAACTCACCTAGATCACAGGAGCTGGGAGGTATTAATGGAGAAGTATCTTTAGAATTCCCAGCTACATTTGGTTTAGAATCAAACTAGTCAAAACACCAGAGTTCACTTCCCTTTTATTGGCAAAATTCCATCTATTCTTTTATGATTCCTTACCCAGATGTATATCTTTTAGCTATCAGAATCAGATAAATAAATCATGAATCCCTCAGTCCATTTTAGTCAGTACAAAACTTTGCTGATTAAATGAAAGCATCAGTTGGCAGTCTGAAAATGCAATTTTTCCTCAGTTAAGGAGAGATGAGCCAGCAGAGGGGTTGATGTCCAAAGGCTTGTTTGGAGAACATGAGCATAAGGAGAGAGTTCTACATAGTGCTGCTCCCAGACATGTTCGTGCTACATTGGCCTAGGGCCAACAGGGATGCTATGGAAGCTCCATATACTTACATGATATTAACTGCAGCAGTTACCTTATTTGGCAGGTAGAGTGGTGAGCTTGGCTCTTTTAATAAATGATTGTGTCCTTGTTCCAGTGAAGGTCAAGAATGGCATGCCTTATAAATATTTTTATATTATAGACTTTACATCCTAGCTGTTTGAAGGTTTCTCACAGGTAATGAATGGCTAAACAGAAAAATTGGAAAACATCTAGATATTTTGGAATGGTAAAAGGAAAAATGGCTTTTGCTAGCATTGCAAGTGGTCGATCATAGTCATTTTTAAAAGGTCACATCTACATGTTTCCAATACACACTGTCCCAAAAGTCTTAGTTCAGTTTTAAGCTTATTAAAGCTTAAAACTCTGGCACACCATGAATAATTAAATGAGAAATTAAATTTAAAGACCAAATTTGATAGCTTTTGTGTGTGAATGAATGAAAAGGCATATATTAGGTATGTGCTGAGGGTTGAGTCTAAAAATATAAAACCATAAGAGACCCTTCCCTCAAAGAGCTTACATTTGATAGGCAAAGGTAATAGAATAGAAGGCAGGTAGCTTGGAAAGAGAAAGTTTGGTCTGAAGAGGCCCTGGAATAAATAATAAATGAAGTCAAAGGACAATTGAAGGACATGCATTTTCTTGGAATGCTGACGCTAATTTGATTTCTCTTGTCAGAATGAAAGATGGATAGGGAGAGGTGGTGCATGAGTGTACCAACATAGCAGGAAGATGGCCAGGGTGCAACATGGTGGGTTAGGACCAATAAGAGATGCTTTATTTTGGCTCTGGAGTCAGTGAAACCTGTTCTGTATGAATTTGAACCAATCATCTGATTCCCTGGACCTAAAGTCCCTCATTATAAAATGAGATCAGAGATGGCCAGTGAGGTTCCTTCCAGCTCCCTCTCTATGCTCCCATGACTCCAATATCCCATTAAGCAAACATGGCCCTAGGTTGGAGGTGGTAAAGAAATGGAGGGTAAAAGGAGTGGCAACAAGATGGCAAGAGTAGAGTGAGGCATCTAGGGCTGGTGAGACTTGACAAACTTCCCAATCAGGAGAAAATAGCCATAGACTGGAAGTAGGAAGATTCAGTTGAGGGGGATAGTAGAGTGTAGCCAAATAGAAGAAATCTTATATTGTCTGTTTTATATAAATATATTACACATATACATATATATATATATATATATATATATATATATATATATATATATTATATCCTGTTCCCCAAACTCAAAATACAAGCTTACTTCATCTGCAGTGCCCACTCCCTTCTGACCTTGAAAGGAGGCTAACTCTCTTGGCCTCAGAGCTCTCAGGCTGAATGATAGATTTGCAAGGTCATATTTTATAGGAGATTACAGGTTAATGGTTTTCTAAGTTGTAAGATTTTAATTGTCATATAGTCCCAGACATACCTGCTATTGTATTGTCTCTGGAATTTAAAATAAAACATCATAGAAAATCATGTGTATTTAGGGATTGAATGTTTTATTAATATGTATAGAAATTAAGGTTATGAGGGCAAGTGGATAGGGATCCAGAATCAGTCTGAGTCGGATTAATACCCCAATTTCAGATTTAGAATTCTTAGGGGTCATTATATCCAGTCCCTTCATTTTATGGATGAGAAAAATCCCAGGAGCATTTTTCCAAGTATCTATTGTTGTTCATTCATGTCCAAATCTCCATGGTCCCTAAGGGGTTTTCTTGGCAAAGATACTGGAGTGGTTTGTCATTTCCTTCTCTATCTCAT